>NC_079164.1:4319336-4568688 GCF_947568905.1 Ostrea edulis
TCTAGAGTTTTCTCAGTATGTCGCCTCTCATACAAATCAGAATACATACAATATTAACATATCGTTTGTCAAATTGTAGTGTTATGTTGTTGGTGAGAAAACTGACACAAATCATGTGGAAACCTGTATTATGATCATCACCTTCCCAACACTAAAGCTTGGACTGAACTCAATTAAAACTACACTATACAAAACATTAACAATTGTCAAAGGTCCTTTCGTTTAGCTTCATTAAATGCTCATGTATATATTATTCTGGTTTAACTGGAGAACATGTCCACACTATATATTGTACAGATGTTCTAGTCGCCCCAGCATAGCACATTTATTTAAATCACCCCAAGCTGGCAAAGCATCACTGACCATGAATTCATCAAAATAGAATCCCTTTTACATATTGACTCAGTAACCCAACTTTTAGAATGTAACCAAGCAGCAAGGAAAGTCTTTATTTGGCTTTATGTTGTTTATTTTTGTAGAAATGTACAAGTATAAGGATCAGGATAAGGCATTGACCTATAAGCAAAACAAATAACAATGGTATTAGACAAAAAGTACAAGTACATAATTTAGAAAAACTGTTGACAATAAGTTACCAATAATACAGCGTACATTTATAATAGAAAAAAGTGTTCTGTAAGAAATTCCCCTTTGAACTTACAAACAAATTCTGAAGATATACTTTAACAATTTTAACTGCAAAAATACAATAAAATATAAACGTTGCAATTAAGAATAAGAGTCATATAAAAAAATATTGTAGTAAAGTAAGACCTAAGTAAATATGATTCTTACGTACCAAAAGATGCACCTGATGAAAGCTGGACAGCTAGATCTTTGAAGTAAAATGTAAACTGCTCTGATTTACTCAGTTTGAACGGTAACTTATATAGTTAAAGGTGAATCATGACTATTGGGTAATACTTAATGACGAATGAAATTTAGCGTTACAAAAATATCAACTCAATCCGATGCGCAGTAGAAGTCCTACTCAATCCTAAAATTACTAAACTTTTGAAAAATATAATCAAACGAAAAATGAATAAATACATAAGAAATAATTAGAATAGATTTGTACTACTACAAGAAGTAGTCACTCATGTGGTTTAAAAAGGTGAAAAGTAAATGCATGTATGTGAAAAGTAAGTTAACACACATGCAACAGACAGGCAACAACAAACTTCGATCAGAGTTTAATAAAACCATATATACATATATTGCAAACTTATGATTAGAGCTGCCTTCATACTGGGACTGATTAATGAATATAATGAAGTTTCAAAATAAAACTGTAAACAGTGATTCAATTGTACTAAAAATGAGTTCACAGCATCCCTACACAAGACATGTATCAGTATGTGGGTTCTTTATCATGCTACTAAGACTCAGGGCCTGCAGCTTTTTTGTTGTTGTTTTTTTTAGATCCATGCTTTCACTACTAATTAATGTCAGGCTCTTGACGAAAGATCAGTTATTACCTATGTTAAACGTGTTAGGGTTAATGCAGTGCCCTGTTCCAGGATTGAACCTTGGCCTCTTACGAGATTTGAACCTCAATCTAAAGACCAACAGCCCTACAGGTTAACCACTGAACTATTGATACCAGCTATAAAATAAATCTTAAAAGAACAAGGACTGTATCGCTGTTTCTTTTCTCCATTAATATTTTGAAACCAAGTCAGGCATTATGCCATGTATGCGTTATTATTCTCTAAGTCCAACATACAAAGTAAAAACGAAATTTGCAAGAAAGTTCACATCTTTAATTTGTGTGTAATCATTGTGCAAATTTTGCTGTTATTGTAGCACCATCAACTCAAAAATCTCTCAACTTACATACATAATTGAAAATTACAGAACAATCCATAGAAAATTAACAAGATGTTTGTACAAGGCTACCGTTAGAGAGGGTAACTAATAGTATTGTCTTGCAGATTGCTTCAAACGTATCCATGAAAAATTGTTTTCACAAATACATGTATTATGACTACCATCTGAAGAATATATAGTGATTTATGAGAAATCCCTTACATCTTATTAAAGTCTGACTCATGCTGTATGTATTCCAGCCTGTGTAGTACTTGAGATTACTATTAATCAACTTCAGCTTGGTGTTTCTGTTTACATTTCAGATTATATCACTGTTTATCAAACTCTAACTTACTAGATTTAATACAGTTTATTACCAAAATTTAGCCTGGTTATTATCACAATAAAATGCTAATTATTAATCTGTACATTACTTGTATAACATAAAAATTTTGCAAGAATAAAAATGTAGTATCTGGTTTTATGCTTGAACCTGACTATGCAAATTTATGTGACTTAAAATGCCAGTGGCTTTGAAACTTTAATAAATAAATAAATATTCATAATAAAATGCTAACTTAAAATATTGCATTAAGACAGGTTCGATACCCGGTGGTCAGATGTCCCAGTTACCAGAACACCTGACTAGAGATTAATTCAGGGGGCTCGGGTTGGAGTCCTGGTCTGGTCTGTTGGATTTTTTCCCTTTCTGTTACAATTCTATCATCACCACATGTATTATTTTTTAAAATTCTATCATGACCAATATAACAAATATCCATAATACATTTGGGAATTCCATGAGTCTCCTAGAAGAGGTCAGTTTAAAAGCATCAGATACAACATTAAAAGGAAAATTATATTTTACTCTAATTTTCATCTCATTCCTGATGAAATCTGTATATGACAATTAAGCACCGGTATCAAAGCCATCTTGTGGTCATCAGCCTGGTTTGACCACCAGTGACCAGATAGCTGAGTAGCTGGAGTATTTCACAACACATTTAATGGTCCTGTGTAATTACTCACGGTTTGATTTATTGTACTATCACTCCATTACATGTACAATCAAACTCACTCCATAAATATGTTCATAAACATAACTCTGTATTTATTCATTTGGAGACCATTTCTTGATAGAGTTTCTGAATGTTGTCCATTTGTCCTTCATCCACAGCTTACTCTGGATATTCTCCCATCTCTTCACTATCTCCTTGTAATCCTCTCTACATTTCCCCTTTATGTCTAGTCTATTTACAGCTTCTATAACCATTTCATATAGCTCTGTGTATCCATCTACAGATATATTGCCTGCATTTTGAATTTCTCTGCTCAGTGTGTGAGCTTGATACACTCTCTCTGCATCATCTCCTACCCCAGTGTCTGTGTCCTTAACCTTCTGACCCCAGCCAGACTTTGGTTGATGTTCCGCACTAAGTGACACTTGTAGAATGGAGTACCATACAGGAATAGAATGTCTGTATTCAGATTCTGGGTCAAGGGCTGCATGGTACTCTGGTGGTAATACTGATTTTACTGAAGCCTTTTTCGATTCATCTTGGATATAACTGTCTGGATTATCCACATACATCTTCACAACATTAAACAATATCTTTTTCGCTAGTCCTGTACATATGTATTCCAAAAGGTCCTGTAACTCACCCCAGCCACCTTTTTCTGTAAATATCAAAACTTGAAATTTACTTTAGCACGAGTTAGACAAGAGGTCCATGGACAGTGTTCGGCCTTATGGCTTGTCAATGAGCAAGATACTAACAAATAATCTGTTTGTGCTGGTAAAAAATAATGTTCATTTTTTAAAAATACAATACCTTTACCTATAAAGACATTTTATGAAGGAAATGTATAAAATAAATGAACAGAACTGGCTTCTGATTCATTAGATAACTCTTTCATGAACAAGTTATAAGGCCAACATCTCAAGATACCACTTTCTACCTGATGAAGAGCCTGGTGTTATTGGTGATTTAGAAAGTTGATTTCTCTGATTTATCACTGTCTCATGCTGAAAACTATGAAAACAGACAGGTGGACAGACAATGAAAGGTGAAGATAATGAATAGTGATCAATCTCATAACTCCTACAAGGAATGAAAGTATAAGGAACCGGACAAGGTTATCTTATCTTATATCAATAGAGGCAGTAATGTTTTGGTGGTGGGTTTTTTGTTGTTGTTTTTTGCACAAAGTAGGGGATGTTGATGAACTAAATATATTCACAGATAAATAAATATGAAATTAAACATATATAAGTATGCAATAAATACATCACTTTCATTAAACATTGTCATCACCATAATTTTTTATTCTAAATGAAAAAAAGAGGCCCATGGGCAACATCACTCACCAGAGTCATCTTTTTTCCCTATATATATATATATATATATATATATATATATATATATATATATATTCACATGAAAAACTTTGACCCAACCTACCCCCGTGGCCATGATTTTTACAAACAATGAATATGAACGGTTCCTTATACTTTCATTATAAACAATCTGTACTATGTCAGGAAGCTTTCGTGTAAATGTAAACTTTTCTGGCTCAGTGGTTCTTGAGAAGAAGATTAATTCTTAAAGATTTTCCTTATATATTTGTATGTAAAACTTTGATCCCCTCTTGTGGTCCCAACCTAACCCCAGGGGCTATGATTCTAACAAACTTGAAACTGCACTATGCCAGAAAACTTTTCTGGTCCAGAGGTTCTTGAGAAGATTTTTAAAGATTTTCCCTATACATTTGTATGAAAAACTTTGATCCCCTATTGTGGGGGCGCCCCAACCTACCCCCTAGGACAATGATTTTAACAAACTGCACTATGACAGGAACTTTTATGTAAATTTCAGCTCTTCTCGACCAGTGGTTCTTGAGAAGAAGAGTTTTAAGGATGTATGCTACACCCAGGGATGTAACTGAATGTTTCAGAAATCAGGAAAACTGGTCAAAAAGGGAGGAAAACACCTCTCTACCTGGACAAATATCATTTTCTGTCACTTTAGATCAAACACAGAGTTTTTCATTTTCTCAAAAATTGAGTAATCAGGATTTCCTCTGAGAAGAGGAAAAATCACATCCCTGTACACGAACAAAATTTTATATGGATGAAAAGTGAAGGATATGCACAACAATATTTTGAAATTGAAAACTTTTAAATTTACTTTATTTAGTCAAAAAATGCAGTTTTAGTGGAATGTGATCGAGAAAAAATTCAAAACCCCTGCTGGACTCGAACCCATGATCTACATTTGACATGCTAACTTACTGAGCTACTCAGCTAGGCGATGATTTTGGATTGTTTTCCGCCACACTCAACAACTTTTCAGTTATATGGTGGCGACAAGTTTTTATTGGTGGAAGAGAGAACCCAGAAACAATGTACCTGGGAAGAGACCACCAATCTTCCGAAAGTAAACTGGGAAACTTTCTCACATACCGGCGCGAGCGGTATTCGAACTCGCGCCGACAGAGGTGAGAGGTCGTGTGATTATGAGCGCGATGCTCTAACCACTCGGCCACAGAGGCCCCTGTGATTGTTTTGCAGATGAATAGACAAATATTGTTGATATTTTTTCATCCATGTTCTAAAAAGTCAGCCATTATGATGATGTAGAGTGCCTTCTTAAATGACCCCACCCTATTTTTGCATTTTTGTGATTTTTATCTCCCCTTTGAAGGGGGCCAGGCTCTTCATTTGAACAATCTTGAAAGCCCTTCACTGAAGGATGCTTTTTGCCAATTTTGGTTGAAATTGGCCCAGTGGTCCTGGAGAAGTTGAAAATGTGAAAAATTTACAGACAGACTCACAGACAGATGAGTGGCTTACAACGGGTGATCAGAAAAGCTCACAAGAGTAGGAGAAAACTTTCAATAAAGTTTAGTTGTTTACTTATATGACTTGATTTTAAATATTTGCATGCTCATTCTGTAATTTTTTGGATATACACAATGAATCTATAGAAAAATGGTTTCCTGAGTCAGAACTTTTTCTTCAAATGTTGATGGTGTGCACTATACACGATTATAGTTCACAATAATAATTACCATCATCTTTCTTAATTATAGATTCCAGCGAGTCAACGAAAATTCCTTCAGTTGCTTCCACTTCTTTGGCTGTACCTTTATTTTCTAAAAGAAAAATATCACTGTTAAACCAAATATCCTCACTAACAGCTACTTAAAGAATTTGAGAAACACAAATGTCATGTGCTTAAATCATACCAACTGCTGTAAACTTTCAATTAGTATTAAACGCATGTCATGAAATGGGACTGTCTCAGAAAAGCACAAAAAATTTAACATGAACCCTGTGGGTCTCAAATAACACATCAAAACAAGAGGCCCATGAGCAAGATCACTCCCCCGAGTCACCGTAGCCATATTTAAAGATTTTCTATATATATTCGCATGTAAAACTTGGGTCCCCATTGAGGCCCCAATCTACCCCCGGGGTCATGATTTTTACAAACTTGAGTCTCCATAATGTCAGGAAGTTTTCATGTAAATTTGTTCTTTCCTTGTCTAGTGGTTCTGAAAAAAAGATTTTTAGGGACTTTATATATTTGTATGTAAAACTTCGATCCCCTATTGTGGCCCCATCCTACACCTGGGGGTCATGATTTTAACAAACTTGATCTGCACTATGTAAGGAAGTTTTCATGTAAATTTGTTCTTTCCTGGCCCAGTGGTTCTTGAGAAGAAGATTTTCCCTATATATCTGTATGTAAAACTTTGATCCCCTATTGTGGCCCCATCCTATCTTCAGGGGTCATGATTTTAAAAAAAAAATCAATCTGCAGTATGTCAGGAAGCTTTCATGTAAATGTCAGCTCTTCTGGCTCAGTGGTTCTTGAGAAGATTTTTAAATGACCGCACCCTATTTTTGCATTTTTGTGACTATATCTCCTTTAAAAGGAGCATGGTCATTCATTTGAATGAAATTGAAAGCCACTCATCAAAAGATACTTTCTGCCAAGTTTTGTTGAATTTAGCCCAGTGGTTAGAGAGGAAGTCGAAAATGTAAAAAGTTTAGAGACGGAAAACAGGTGATCAGAAAAGCTCACTTGGGCTTTCAGCTCAGGTGAGCTAAACATGCCTGCCTGCCTCATCAAAAAAATTATTTTTGGCCTAAGAAACTATTTTTTAGCCTAGGCATATACTTATGGGTTAAGAATTTTTATGTAACCTCCTAAGCAATATGTAAGTAAAATATCAACATGCTAAGCAGGAAATTCATACTTAAATATGCTTAAAAACTTGAGAATTTTTATGGATACGACCGCAGGGGCTTACATGCCTTATCGTTCATTCAAGTATTAATCAAAAGTATCACCAGGCCCAAGGGTTATAAAATCTATTTTAAAACATCCTGTTCTGTATAAGCTAATTTCTAATACCCAGCAACAGTATAAAACACAAATTAATGCCCTCAAAAGTGCCAATACAGATGAAAACCTTTACGTAATAAGATTTATCACAGAACAGTACCTTTCCCAGGTTCATAACATGCGTTCAGAAAAAAATTATATGAACTTGTAGCACATTATTATGCAAATTAGGTAGGTCAATCATTCATGCGCCACATAAACAAAACAACATGTCATCCTTTAAAATTGTAAACATTGACGGTTAAAGACCTTGTTTTGTCACCATGGTTGTTCCAAGGGGATTTTGTGTCTTTTATGAAGTGAAAATAATTCTTAGTTTCTTCAACCCATGACGTAGTGATAACATTGCAATCAAATTGAATTCAAAGCAAACAATTTCTGTGACATTCCGGTTGTGAACTAGTTCGACTGTCACAGTAAATTAAAACGTGCATTTAATGATAGCTGTATGAGAAATAGAATCTTACACTTATGAAATATGAAATTTGTTACCAGATGTGAATATTTCCCTCGCCAAGGCTCAGGAAATATGCAGCTCAGTTAAGGCTATCCGAGAAAAATCACAGTGGTGTTATAAATGTACGTCAGTGCACTTCGCACCACATGACGTCACAATGAAAATGTCACAAGGTACCAGTTCTGATAGTTGTATCGCAGGGAAAATGTCATATATAATATTTTGTCGTTATTTACTACCATTATCAAGTAATAAGCTGTATACGTGAAAACCTTTCTTGTCAAATTATTATATAGTATTCCTTTAAGTCAAAATTAAAAAATGGTTTGTTTGCCATCGCGCAACCGACCCATTTTTAACCCCCCGATTGGAAAGTTTTTATTGACATAATTTCAGCCATGTTTTTCCCCTCGATTTTCCGACTTCCGTTTTTCTTTCAAGTTCCTATCCACGTTTGGTTAATCTTCACAAGTCAAGGGTTATTGATTCGTTACCTCGCACTAACCCTTGACATCAGTCACCATTCAAAACATGGGTTTGGGACAGGGGATGACGCAATAAACTAAAATTAAATCATCCAATGAGATTCCTCGTTTAAGATGCAAGTTTGGAAAGAGCAAAAACAGAAAGTAAACAATGTGCGGTTGAGTTAAGGCTTTCCCCATAATTTTTTTAATACCAGTGCTGTACATAAATATACTTTACCGCACTGGCACATTGCACGACGTCACAATGAAAAATACGTCATGACAATCGTCATGACGTACATATCTACAGCCCTTTTGTGGTTGTAAATATCAAGATATTGTTTCGTTATTTACCACCTCTGTCAAACGGTAAACTGCAATCGCGTAAACATTTCTGTCAAATGGGTTATATTAATTCTCTTTGATATTAAAAAAGTTTCAATTTCTTCTTTATATAGCATACATGCTAGAGTAATATCCATATTATATTGTGATCTTGATATTATGGAGTGCCAAATTAGCATAAACTCAAATAATTGAAGATATCTTCAATTATTTGAAGATATCATCAATTCATTTGATGCGCGCAACAATTGAATTAAAGATATCTTCAAATAATTAATGATATCTTCAATCCTGAATTATTGCGCGCATTAATTGAATTGATGATAGCATTAATTATTCAGCTGAATTGATGTGCGCTTTAATTGAATTAATGATCTCTTCAAATGAATTAATGATATCAACAGTTCAATTGATGCGCACTACAGTTCAATTGAAGAGAGCAATAATATTGATATAATGCGCTCATTAAATCAATTGATGAGAGCAATAATTTGATTGTTGCGCGCATTAATTCATTTGATGAGAACAATAATTGATTTAATGCGGGCATTATTTCAATTATTGCTCTCTTCAATTGAATTAATGATGATATCTTTAATTCATTTGAAGAGAGCAATAATTCTTTTAGAGAGAGCAACTATAAAATTAAAGATATCTTCAATTCAACATATCCACAATTGAATTAATGATATCTTTAATTGAATTGTTGCTCTCTTTAAAAGAAATGATGCACGCATTAATTCCTTATACAAAAGCAATGTAAATGATTTAAAGATATCTTTAATTGAATTAAAGAGATCATCAAGTTATTTTACCGAGCTCTAAATTAATTATTGCGAGCATATTTCTTCTAAATTGATGCTCTCGTCATATGAATCAAAGAGAGCAATAATTGAATTAATGCGCACATCAAATATATTATTGCTCTCATTAATTGAATTAATTCGCACATAAATTAAATTGAAGAGAACAATAATACTTCTCATTACCAGCTCTTTAGAGTTATCGCGCTTTGATGACTCTTGTGCGTCATTGGTAAGAAAATGCACAAGTCTCGCGAGCAAGTGCGAGATTACTGGGACATAAACGAAACGGTCATACCCCCCCCCCCTTTAAGAGTTAAAATACATGGTGTATTTTTTAAAAAAATAACCATTGGTCAAACTGCATTTTTCAAATAATCTAACACAATCGTATTAAAAATATTACATGTTTTTGAACTCCACAACACCTATTTTAAAAATTCCAAACAATGATGTTTTCAGTCCTAAATCCATCAATATTTTGTAATTTTCAAAATAGCTTAAATGCAGTTTGGAAACGCATTAGTTGTGTTAATTAGTGTTATAAACGTCTTTAAAAATGCAGTTTGGCATATATATAACTTGTTCTAAAATATGGAAATTGAAGGGGATGTTCGTGTACGATTACCAAGTCCATGCCATATGAACCTGTCAATTGTATGATAAAATAGAATGCCTTCATAGTCTGACAGAATAACTTTAAAAACATATTAATCACATTAATTACAAGAAAAGTTATTGTGTCGGATGTGCATTTTGGTTTTTCCCTTCACAGTTCTTCTTGCGATTGATGCTTTATATCGGTCAGATTTGGCAGATTTAGTACCTGCATTCCCTCACATAGTTTAATAAGTTCGTCTGTTTTCTTGTAAGAATAATCAATTCCTAAATTTGACTTTAGAATTTTAATCAGTGTTGTGGTTTGCAGTCGGTTATATATAATATGTATCCGATACCATAATTTATATTATGAATGCCTTAGTAATGTTTACGTATGTTGTCCCGGTATCACGACTTTACGCGCCTTTAATTTGAAGAGTTCCACTAATGGAAATGATAAGTATTGAATTAATGAGCGCATTAAATCAATTATTGTTCTCATTAATTCAATTGATGCGTGCATTAATTCAGTTGATGAGAGCAATAATTGAATTGAAGCGCGAATTAATTCATTTGATGAGAGCAATAATTGAATTGATGATATCTTCAAATAATTGAAGATATCTTCAATTATTTGAGTTTATGTTAATTTGGCGCTCCATATGATATCGCCCCTAATATACACGTATAGTTACTTTCACAATGGACTCATTTGCATAAACAGGGTTTCCGTACATAAAAAATTCATCATTGGCACGACAACCCGAGGTTTTTAAGTGAAACATGTTTGATTTATGTGACATATGAACTTTAGTGCCAAAGGAAAGTTAGGGGAGCAAGTTCTGGCTTCAACAGAAAATATGTTTTCCAGGCTAGATTCAACTTCGTATGTGCAAAAACCGCTGCATCTTGCATATTCAATGCAAAAATAAGACATGTTACAAGTCACAATAAACAAATAGTGATGTACTCAAATGTAGTGAGAAATGCGAGTATGAAATCAACAATTGTGAGTAAATGTTTAAATGAGTCACTGTCTAAACACTATTTGGTAATGTTATCCATCAGAATAATACAGTCAATTTCATTGGTCGAGGACCGGTCACATGAAAGGAGACAATTTGTGATGTCTCCCTCACGTGCTGGGTGACAACAGTGTTTTCTCCCTTCAGAAGATAATTTTTTATAGCACAAGTGTGATAGTTCTATTTCTAAAAAACTAAATAAAACAAGATGTGTTTGTGAAAGACAAATGCCCCCGATAATGGCCAATTCCGAAGATGGCCAAGGTCACAAGGGCAAATATATTGGTACCAGTAGAAAGATCTTGTCAAAAGAAATGCTCATTTACAATATGAAAGCTCTAATATTTACCATTTAGAAGTTATGACCAATATAAAAAAAATTAAAGTAGGTCAAATGTCAAGGACAAAGGTTCAATACCAACGGAAAGGTCAACAAGGAATACTCATGTGAAATATCAAAGCTCTCTCTCTTACTGTTCAAAAGTTATTAGCAAGGTTAAAGTTTTCAAAAAGTAGGTCAAATTCCAAGGTCAAAGAGTCAAAAATGTTGGTACCCACAGAAAGGTTTTGTCACAAGGAATACTCATGTGAAATATCAAAGCTCTATCACTTACTGTTCAAAAGTTATTAGCAAGGTTAAAGTTTCAGACAGAATGACAGAATTACAGAATGACAGACAGGACAAAAACAATATGCCCCCCGACCTTCGATCTCGGGGGCATAAATATGCGGGATCATTAATCAATTGATTTTAATTACGACTTCAGTGT
This sequence comes from Ostrea edulis, assembly GCF_947568905.1. Lineage (NCBI taxonomy): Eukaryota > Metazoa > Mollusca > Bivalvia > Ostreida > Ostreidae > Ostrea > Ostrea edulis. The sequence continues at coordinate 4,331,027 of NC_079164.1, forward strand.
CAACATTAATAGTCAAAATTTCAAATGAGAAGAAAACTATTCCCATTCTAATACAATTTTCATTTCGCTCGTATGTTTACGTTCTTGTTTTGAAATGCGTTACGAAATTTTTATGCTTGACGTTATATTTTTGCTGTGAAATCACAATCAAAAGGTTTTGCTTGTTTAAATTTCTCTAACCAGTGTTTAACTTTCTATAACATATACATTTAATAAAACTAAGACATTGAGTGTAAAACAAAGTATTGCATGTAGTTAAGGGTAACATTGATTTCACCCCTCAAAAACCATTAAAAATCTATCAGAATTGTATGCATAAAAGTTGTCACTAATTTGTTGATAAAAAAAATTAGTATGGTTCAAGTCAATGAATGTTTGATATCTTTTAAAAACAGTCGAATTCTTCAGGATAAAACTATTATGGGCTGTTTAGCCCTTGGGCAATAACCCTTCTAAGACTTGAGAATTTGTGATTTCTCCCTGCTAAACAGTCCATACTCGGGTATGTTATGGCAGGTCATACTCCATTAAAGCACATACATTAATAGTTTTTAAAATTCGTCCTACACAGAGAGAGGGAGCTCCTAACTTTTAAAAACTATTTTGGTTGTTTATATTGAGAACATTTGTATCATAACAACATGACAAACATGCGCTTCCTTATGACGTCATTGCATGACTGTTAAAAATAGATCGTGGATGTACCTTAATAGAAAATGGAAAAGTAATACACTACCTCTAAATTTATTGCCTCGTTCATACAGATGCGCATTAAATTTTACTTTGCATTAAATTTGATGCGAAGTAAAATAATGCGCATTAAATTAATTCGAATTAAATAGCGTTCACACAGCAGTAATATTTAATGGGAAGTAAACTAATGCACATTAAAATCTCCGTGTGAACGCTGTTCAAATTTAATTCGCATTAACTTACGTTTAATGCGAATTAAATTCTTCGTGTGAACGAGGCATAAACATTAGTCTAACTGGCGATAATGACAGTAAACCATCCATATCTTGTCAAGAGTGCTGCTAAATTCCTACTGTTTATAGCGACAAATGATTAAACATTTAAACACGAAACCATATAGTCTATGTTTCACATTTTACACTGATGCTTGGCTGTTTTCATATCAGACGATTCTATCAGCAATTTCCGTGTATGACCTTTCACACTGTATAACAAGAGTACCGCAAACGGTACATAATACGCCCGTGAAATGGTTACATAGGGTGTTTTTCTTGTGCTATAATTTGTATAACTTTGCTTCACGTTTTATCAGCCAACATGAGGCTGTGACAAACTTTTATATGAACAAAGGGTCTTAGCTTAAAAATCTAGATTTCCTCAAAATGGACCAAGTTCAACAACCTGTATTTTTTTCAAAAATGAAAGACAATCAAAATCCTTCCACAGATACACATCTTCAATACCCATACAAACACTCCACAAAACAAGAGATGTTTGTAAAACATATATGCCCCCCATGGTGCAAAATTGAAAGGGGTTATATACACCCATCATTTAATTGATAGTAGCATCATCAATTCAAAATATTGAGCAGACAATATCTTCCTATGTCTAGAGTGAATTGACCATGTGACCTAAAAACCAATATGGGTCATCTACGTATTATGCTGTATCAGTGTAGCAAGTTTGGTGTCAATCAAGCAAATAATTATTAAAATATAGGAGACAATATATTACTATGTCCAGTTCAACAACTGACATTGACCTCAAAATCAATATGGGTCATCTTCTCCTGAAGATGTACCAGTGTACTAAGTTTAATGTCTGTCAAGCAAAAGGGTTATCAAGATATTGAGTGGACGGTATATTACTATGTTCAGTTTGACTTTAGACCATGTGACATCAAAATCAATAGGAGTCATCTCCTCCTGAATATACACCACTGTACCAAGTTTGATGTCTGTCAAGCAAAGGGTGCTCAAGATATTGAGCAGACAGTATGTTTCAATGTCCAGTTTGACGCTTGACTTTTAAACATATGACCTCAAAATCAATAGGGGTCATTTTCTCCTGAAGATGTACCAGTGTACCAAGTTTAATGTCTGTCAAGCAAAGGGTTCTCAAGATATTGAACGGACAGTATATAACTATGTCCAGTTTGACTCTTGACCCTTGACCATGTGATCTCAAAATCAATATGGGTCATCTTTTCCTGAAGACGTACCAGTGTACCAAGTTTGATGTATGTCAAGAAAAGGGTTCTCAAGATACTGAGCAGACAGTATATTTCAATTTCTAGTTTGACCCTTGACCTTTGATCATGTGACCTCAAAATCAATAGGAGTCATCTTCTCCTAAAGATATACCACGTTATTAAGTTTGATGTCTGTCAAGCAAACAAGCAAAGGGTTCTCAACATATTAAGCGGACAATATATTACTATGTCCAGTTTGACCCTTGACCTTTGACCATGTGACCTCAAAATCAATAGGGGTCATCTTCTCCTGAAGTTGTACCAGTGTACCAAGTTTGATGTCTGTCAAGCAGAGGTTTCTCAAGATATTGAATGGACCGTATATTCCAATGTCCAGTTTGACCCTTGACCTTTGACCATATGACCTCAAAAATCAATAGGAATCATCTACTCCTTAGGATGTACCAGTGTGCTAAGTTTGATGTTTTTAAAGCAAAAGGTTCTCAAGATATTGAGCGGACATTATATTCCTATGTCCAGAGTAGATTGACCCTTGACCTTTGGACCTGAAAAACAATAAGAATCCTCTTCTACTCATAACCAACCCACATATGAAATATCATTATTATCAAGTGAATGGTTCTCAAGATATTGAGCGGACAACATGTAGTGTACCCAACGACCAACAGGTGCAAACCAATATGCCCCTCTTCTTTGAAGGGGGGCATTATAAGAAGGCTCTCACTTGAAAACTGTGGGAGGAGTAGGGCGGACAAATTATGTACCCTCCATATAATAATTATTTCCAAATAAAGGGGCAAAACTCCTGGGAAAAGGTCGAAATGGATCAAAGTTGCATTATGATCTAGAGTGACCCACAAAGAAGCTACACAGCAAGTTTCAGCATATGTGAAAGGGAAATGAAATTATAAAGAGAAAACCCCGAAACATCAGTTTACTTTCATATTGATCAGACATAAATCAAACGACAGCAGTATATCATTTCATATTTCTTTGGATGTTAGTAGCTCCATTGTTTATCGTATGCATAAATAATATGCATAAATAAAATTTACATACAAGTATCGAGGCTCACAGGCCTTATCGGTCACATGAATACTAGTGAAAAAGTATCACTACTTCAACAAGTTATGAAATCTAGAAAAATTTCCTGTTCTGAATATCTTAGTTAAATTCTGATGTTCAGCAACAGTATAAAACAAGATGTGTTCTTAAAACTTCACTGCCTTCAAAAGTGCATACACTGATGAAAGACTTTAAATGATCGGTGTATCAACATTAAAACATCAAAAGATATGACTAATTTGGACTCATCCTAAAGTCTTAACCCAGTGTTATGAAATTCCCCATTTTTTTGTACATCCTGTTTTGCTATTCCTAAGTATGCATTTAGATTTTATTAAGAAATGAAACTTATAATTCTTTGTTTGATGCATGTATCAAACGAAACATTGGACGGAAAACTTCATCAATGCGCGTAGCGCATTGATGAAAAAGTTTTCCGTCCAATGTTTCGTTTGATACATGCATCAAACAAAGAATTATAAGTTTTATTTCTTATCATTTAATTATGTTTTTAAGATAGAAAAACAAATAGTTTCTCCCATCAAAAAGCTTGAATTAACGTTTCTGAAATGGCGCATAGGAATACATATAGGCAAGAATGAAAACAAAAACAAAACGGCATGGCTGTGCGTTTAGGTCAGGAACAGTTACTGTGCAGATTTAAATGGATTATACGCCAAATTAAAGGTGCAATGGTTAAAAGCTGAATTATATATAAAGGAAGATAACAAGTGGTGACTGGATTTATGCTGCATCGTGTTGGAGGAGACGTTGAACACTGGTTGTGTCGTTGGAACGGTGGAATGCAATTCGGCTCCATTTCAATATCGAGGAAAACATTCAAAACGCACTCATTGACTGATCCGCATATAACGCAGTTCAATTTCATTAATATTTACCAGATCAGAAGTCGCCACTTGCTCCGTCATGTTATCGATCTCGTAAAGCAGACGATTCATACCGGGAACTCATGTAATCTGTCTACTTCTACCAGTAAGTGGTCAACGTCATCAAATTGATTATTCTACCACGTCATCGCCTATGTATATTGTTTCTTTAAATTATTTTGTATTTTATTCATATCTTTAGTTGTGCTAATTTTTGATAGCAATGAAAAACAAAAATCAAACAAATGCATTTCGTTATATATAATGCTTCTGTGGAAAATCCCGTTCTATAAATAGCGCTAAAATTAGAACGGGGAAGACGCATTCCGGAGAAAAGCAGCCCCGCGTGCTTTGTGCAGATGAACTCCGAACGAAATTTTGACAGAGAAATCAAACAAAGGACTAAGACCATGTTTAGCTATATCGGCCCTGTGGTGTGTTAAAAAATAAAGCAGAATGAATTGAAATAAAATTGTTATCATTTGATAATATAATCTTTATACCATCGCGACGTGCCAAGATTTCCCCGCCAAAACGTCAGCTTGTGGAATTCTATACAAGACAAAACCGGTATCGGTCTGGTTTTCTGCAGAAATCTCCACTTTTTTCAAATTTAGTCATATAATTCATATAAAACACGACCTTCGATCCAGAAACTGACTGTAGTCTATCAAAATCTATCAATACAAATAAATTTTGCACGAACGATTTTTTGGATCGAAAGGTGTGCTGTTGATGAATACCAACTTTGAATTAAATCGAGAGCAATCCGGAATTATTTATTTTTGTGAGAGTTGTGGGTATTTTATTAATTATGTTGCTTTGAAAAATTAAAACAACATACTTATGTAGAGTCTACATCATTTCCATGCAGAATACACCCCTATGTGGTGTTTTTATCATAAGTTTGTGCAGGAATTCTAAAAGCTATAGAATTTTGATGCGTAAACAAACGAATCTGCTGTCCGACAAATCGGACCTTCAATGCTATAGAAAGTTTTTATTTAGACGACACCAACAGAATTACTAAGATCAAAATGAAAAGAATTTATAGAACATGCATTGATATAACTAAAACTATTGCCGATATATCGAAAGTATAACGTTAACTAGGGCAAGTAAACATATGAAGGATTTTTAAGCGTTTGATGTCATAGACGTCGTGGCTTAGTGGTAGAGAGCCCGTCCTTCAATCGGGATATCCGAGTTCAATTCCTACCCGTGTCAGTATTTTTTTTTTAAATCATACTGTTAACTACATTTTTCTTGGCGTTATTGAAAAATTAATTTCTTTCAAGACACTGAAGATGAAATTATACCTGAATACAAATAAAAATAGCAATCACAGAACACCAAGAAAATATGCAAGGATTACAGATTACATTTTTTAAAATTCATTGAAAAAAACCAAACCAAAATACTTTATTTTCGGACTTGATTTTATTTCAAAGAATGAACCAGCAAAAGATAATGGAAAGGAAAGTTTTTCCAATGCATCTAATGTACAGAAGAAAAGTCAGAAAAAATGTGAATCCATTAGCTATTCGTCATTTCCTGCAGAGTAAGAACTTTCTTGTTGAAACCACCACATGCTATATTGTGTAGCAAGTGTAGACATGTGTGTCAGTAAATTCACATCCAACAAAATTGTCACCACCAATCTCGGCCACTTCCTGAGACAAAGTCTCTACAGACAATTTCAATACCTCTCGACAGAACCAGGCCTGGGGTAATGGTAATTAAATGACAACCAGTTTCAATGTAATGGGGGTGTAATGGACCATTTTTGCATTACAAGTAATGGTAATGTAATGCATACTGTACTGCACATTATTTTTCATTACATTTACACTACTTCAAATATTTGATGATATTTCGAAGATTTAGAATAATTCATTTTATTAGTGATTGACTGAAGCATTTGAAACATTGATGACAATCAAATGCAATGAATAACTTAATAGATATGTTTCCTAACATTGCTGAATATTTTGTGTACTTATGTTAATGTATAATTAAAAATCATAATACAGAAATAATTTTTCTGCCATTTCTTTAATATCTGACAGTATGTTATGTAAATGTGTAATGTAAATTCACTCTAAAGTAATGTAATACATTATATTTCAAAATAGGAGTAATGGTAATGTGAAATTTTCTAGGTAATGTAAGGCGTTACATTGCTATGTAATTGACCTCAAGCCTGGATAGAACACCTTCTCATGCATGTATGCAAGTGCCTTGGACCCCAACTTGTCATTTCCTCTTTTGCAAGATTTTCAGCATTTCTTCATAGAGATCATAATTCCAACTGCAAGGTGTCCAAGATGATGAATTCAGACCTGACCAGTGTTTTTGACAATTTGATAACTTTTGACTCTACACTTTTCATCATTCAAAAAGTACATTATGACATTCATAATTCAACATGCAGATTTTCATTTGAATCATCAAATATGAATTCTTCCAAATAATAACCCCCCCCCCCCAAAAAAAAAAAAACACTTTAAAAACCTCCACAGGTATATTTCAAATGACATAGAAGTGCCATGGGTTAATAAGGGTTAAACTTTAGAGTCGACATGTTTCTTCCAAGCAATATAGTCTTGTTTGGATCCAGTTTTTCCAGTTCTGATATAACTGCCTGATACTGTACAATGTAGGTGTCAATCTGGTCCCCCTATTGTGGGAATCTGTTTCCACATAACTGCTGTATAATCTGGTACCTTGCTATTGGCAGGCACAACAAGGAAGCTATTCCTTCAGTGATGTCCAACACTTATCCGCATGTGTCACTGATGCCACTATCATTGATGAATCTGATGGCAGTGATGATAGTATTATTGAGGAGTAGGAATATGGATTCTTGTCAATCTGATTCATGTCACCCTTGCCATTAATTTTTGCTGTACATATTATATCATCCTGAAATTCAAATTTCTCCAGTATTATATCATTATCAAAACTATATCATAAATGAAAGGTGAAGATAACAAACAGTGATCAATCTCATAACTCCTACAAGCAATACAAAATAGATAGTTGGGCAAACACGAACCCCTGTATTATAATATTCATATAAAAGTTGTACTTTCATGCCCTCATGTATTTTCATTGATACAGAATTCAGAAAAATTACATTTATGTATTCGGTGGGAGATTAACATGTCTCCAACTAAACAATAGAGGACAGTTTAGCTACATGTACATTTCTGCATAAATAATTATATACACAGACATTTCATTTGAATTTGATTCCCCATCTAATAATTTTTGTTGTAGCTAATGTTGATATATTACATGTATCTTACATCACAATTATCAGCAAATTCACAAAATATTTTTATCTTTCATGCTCTTTCTTGTGGTAGATGTATGGAAAAATTTAATATTCAATAATATAAAGGAGATAAGCTAACAAAAAAATATATGCTTAAATCATGGTAGCTAGTACCCATGAAATTCAACATTCTCTGAGTGATTCTATATCTAATCCCAATGCAGGCATGTAAGTTGTAAGTGTAATTGTTGAAATTAAGTTTGACATGTTTACAATTTATCTTGAAATAAGGCATATTTAAATTATAAAACCAAACTGTTCTTATGATTTTCCTGGCTTAATGGTGATTTTAAGTATTTAAAAATTATTGAATGTAAAAATCATTCCGACTTTTCTAATCCATGTTTCCGCGTAAGGCCAAAAAATATATATATGTTAATTGGTTTCCACTTTCCCGACCTACCCTAATTAAAAATTTCTGTTGACCCTAACACATTTTTTTCTATTCTCACAGATTTTGCAAATGTCATCACTACAACAAGAATATATTTATTGACTTATGAAGTTATTTATTATGCACTAATACCAGACAGATTCCAAACCACAGAAACAGTTTTTGTTTACAGTAAATTGAAGAAATGTATCGATTCATCATATAACTTTTATTTGATTACTAAATAATCACTAAGTTAAGTTTAAACATAGTAGAATACTAGAATACCAAATCGTTCGAAAATTATTCAACCTATAACCCCCCACACGTCTACATGTTACCCCAGAGACATATACCATTATGGAAATATACATCTATATACAATTATATGTCTCTTTAACCTATACAAATACTTTTTAGACCATACAATGATACATGGAAAGTTCAAAGTGTGAAGTGAGTCAAACATCATGTAAGAAAATTCAAATATACCCGAGAAGGTCATGCACTTGGAATTGAAAATGGCATGATCGTGTAACAGCTGATTTTTCTGATCAGCTGATATACATACAATTTTAAATCTTAACAATATATAACTATAATAGATAAACAATAAATATATGTTGACAACAGTTAACAGATTTGTTGTGGGATTTCCAACAGCCCAATGCGTGAATATTATAAGTCTATGTCAACACACCACAGGCGCACCATACTATTCGTTCCATGCGACTTGTTTATTATTTTTAAGAGCAATTGGTACACCTATTTGGTTATACAGTTTCACGAGTAGAGGTGAAGTATATTCATATTTCTAAAACTTACGTTGAAATGCGATGAGTGCATCCTTTGCAACTTCCACGAACAGCACAAACAGGCTAACGGCGCGGCGTGTGAAAATGGCCGAATGAAGGATTGAAAAATATGGTGTGCCATTCGGGGCTATAAGTAAAATAACCTTATTGCGTATTTTGAAAGAAAATTTCTTTTTCAAGATCTTATTATATATTAAACCGCTCATTGCATAATTATGTTTTACAATACGTTACCACTTCTAATAATATATAGCGACGTTGTATGACGCAATCTTAAAAAGTAGAGCAAATTATAGGATTTATACTAGTAATGTAAACCTAAAAATAGTGTTCTTTCACGAACTCTACATATAAAAACCAGTACATTATAGGAAAAGAACATGTTAGAGAATATTTCTAACAAAAAATTATTCACTTTGGACGTTAGGCCGAATTTTGATAAACATGGTCTTAGTCCTTTTTCAACCAATCAGCATCGTTTATAAGTCATGACTTTAAAAGTTATTAAATGATTACAGTATCAGCAAACTTACACATACATACTATATATTAATTTAAGTTTGGTGCCACCCTGGGGTCAGAACCCTTACTCTGGAGGAAACCAAACTTACAATTTTGGTAAAAGACTACATGTGTACCTGTTCTATCCATTTAGCACTATATATCAAATTTGGCCCTGCCCTGGGTATCATGAAATTACAATTTTGGTAGAGGCCTTCCTGCTCTACATCACTATGCATTTAGTTTTTCTTACATGCGTGTGGTACTTGAGAAGAAGATTTATGAAAATTGGTCAGTTTTGGGCAGTTTTTGCCTCACCCCTAAGGCCCCAGGGGTGCAGGAATTCTGAAATTTACAATTCATGTTTCCCTTGTTCCAAATATGTTTCATACCAAATTTGAAAAGAATTGGAATGATAGCTATCAAGAAAAAAAAGTAAAAATGTCTATTGTTCACACATAAAATAACTGACCATTTTGGCCCCACCCTGATACCAAAACCCCTACCCCTGGGATCATCAAATTTACAATTTGGCAAAGGACTACCTGTTCTTTCTAAATATCTATTTACTTTCAATTCAATATTAACTGCACTAAAGATTGATTGATTGATGTTTTCCACCATACTCAACAATTGTTCAGCTATCTGATGGTGCCCAGTTTTTATTGGTGGAAGAGAGAACCCAGATACAATGTACCTGGGAAGAGACCACCGACCTTCTGAAAGTAAAGTGGGAAAACTTTCTCACTTACCGGTGCGAGTGGGATTCGAAGATGTTATTTCACAATATTTACATTTGCCAATCCTCTTCCTTATATGACAGTACTAATGAAATTGATGTTCAATTTCGTGTGACATGAATTTGGTCACGTGATCAGTTTGTTCTTGCGTATGAATACAATCACCGCTTCAAAAGTCAGTTCCTGTATTTTCACCTGGCTTCTTGCTTATGCAATGCAGTGGGGGATTTAGACCCCCCCCCCTCTCGCCACAAATTTAAACAAGAGGTACTGTGAGCAATGCTCACTAAGAATACCCCCGCTTACCCCAATCTCCCAAAGGGTGTTGGTAATAGGTATAAACTACCTCTTTTCTGAGTGTAAAAACAAATGGCATGACAAACCGAACCATATTGCTACTTCGATGTCCAGTGCGCGTGACCTTTAACCTTTTGACCCCAAAATCCATAGGGAACATCTTCATCCCATGGGTAGTCCATATGTATGATATGGTGACTGTAGGTGGAAAGGATAACGCTTTAGAGCCCGGAAACCATATTGCTACTTCGATGTCCAGTGTGCTTGACCTTTGACCTTTTGACCCCAAAATCGATAGGGAACATCTTCATCCCATGGGTAGTCCATATGTATGATATGGTGACTGTAGGTGGAAAGAATAACGCTTTAGAGCCCAGAAACCATATTGCTACTTCGATGTCCAGTGCGTTTGACCTTTGACCTTTTGACCCCAAAATTGATAGGGAACATCTTCATCCCATGGGTAGTCCATCTATATGATATGATGACGGTAGGTGGAAAGGATAATGCTTTAGAGCCCGGAAACCATTGCGTCTACAGACGAACGGACGGACAGACAGACGGACAACACGATTCCAGTATACCCCCCCCCCCCAACTTGTTGCGGGGGTATAATAATAGAAATATTGTGAGTAAAATTCCAGATTGGCACCAAAAAAGTCTAAGCATTTTGGCTAATACTTCACTTTCACACACACTCTTAGGTAAACCCTGGATCTGCCACTGCAGTGACATCATAACAGAAATAAACGCAGCAGGATATTCATACAGTTTATTTTGTAAGCAAACAAGAATTTCATCAATTTATAAAAGAGAAACATTAAACATATATCGTTCTGTTGTTTCATTTTATACAGTTTTAAATACCATCTGCAACTTCTGCATGACGAATTTATAAAATAAAGTTCTGATATTGGAAGCGAAAACATGTAGGCAGCGTTACATGTATAAGCCTACATGTATTTACTTTATGATGATAAGTTAACCTGTTGTTTCCTGGCAACTCCCATCACGGCTATGACTCGGCATGATTATAAGCGAGGCTGGTTTCGAGGCTCGAAAAATTTACATGTTCATGTCAGGGTACCGGTGCGAGTCTTCATTAAAATCCTACAACAGAAATCTCTCAAGTGAACAAAAACTCTGTCAGTTTGTTTTTATTTTATTTTATTTTGCACACACTGAAGGTAAATAAAAGACGCAACCTACCTGCACTTGGTCTAAATCTGTCCTACTGTCTTGAATCGTCTCCTGCATGGCTACAACCGCGAGTCCTAACGATGAACATACCGTTGGTTCTTTCCAAAAACCCGACTAAGATCTTAACGTTAACTTGACCCATCATATCCACCATCAATTCTCTCAGATCCTTTGAATTTCTGTCGAAATCTGTGATCAACAATTGCGTTTTCAACTTAGTAACCTAGACCGACGCCAGTTTCTTCATCGCTGATCGCGATCAAATCACACCACGGATGTAGTTTACTCCGCTCTTCTTGTCATTTCAGTTAACTTTACGCTCTAAATTACCTTTATTTTTACACGTTTCGTCTTTTTTTAACATTTTCAATTAAATATCTATATCTTATATTCTCTTTGATATTGTTCCTAATATTTTATTCACTAAAACTCTTACGAACTATATTTTGTGTTCTACGATCGTTATTTTGGTCATCTGCTACATAATCATGGAAGCTCGATAAGAACACAAATCAAAATAGAAAATATAAATATAAGAAATAAAATATCATTTTTGAATGTTATTGGGATATGACATGAAGTTGGTACGTGATCGAATCTACTATAACGCCCTTTGAGCGTTATAAGATTTGATCACGTGACCAACTTTATGTCATATCTGAACAACATTCAAAAATGATATCTTTTTTCTTAATTAACACAATTTTAACAAACTTGAATCTGCATTATGTCAAAAAGCTTTCATGTAAATTTCCACTTCCCTGGCCTAGAAGTTTTTGAGAAGAATTTTTTTAAAGATGATTGTCCCCTATATATTTGTATGTAAAACTTTGAGCCCCTATTGTCCCCCCATCCAACCACCATGAATTTAACAAACTTGAATCTGCAGTATGTCAGGAAGCTTTCATGTAAAAATCAGTTTTTTTTGGTAAATTTCAGCTCTTCTGGTCTAGTGGTTCTTGAGAAGATTTTTAAATGACCCCACCCTATTTTTGCATTTTTGTGATTATCTCCTCCTTGAAGGGAGCATGGCCTTTTATTTGAACAAACATGAAAGCTCTTCACCCAAGGATGCTTTTGGCCAAGTTTGGTTATAAGTGATTCTGGAGAAGAACTTGAAAATGTAAAAGGTTAACAGATGAACAGACGACTAACAACTGGCGATCAGAAAAACTCACTTTCAGCTCAATATACGTCCTATCTTGTGACAGCCAGTACATCTTTAAATGTCATAAACCACTTTAATGATATGTTATCTACAAGATGTTAATTAAATCAAATATGTTGATAAAATGGCTGAGAGCTGTTTTCAAACTTTCACACTGGAAGTTATATATGACGTCACACATAATGCCGCATAAAATATTGAAAGTAAATATGCATATCAAATGATTGAATTTCGTCAATTCAAACACGAAAACTATGCAAAATATTTCTTTTAAAACACATTTAAAGACATTTTAAGCATGCAAAGATTTAATTTTGCTAGAGAGATTCGAAAGTTTAGCAACATGTGATGTGTCCTTGTCAATCAGCCAGAGATCGACAAACACTCTATTGGCTCGGTAAAATCATGTTTAGATTATGAAAATACAAACCATTTACCTATAAAAGACCAGGTAAAAAGTAAAAGTTTAAACAAATGAATCGAACTGGCCACTGATTTCATTAGAAAAATCTATGAACAAGTTATAAGGACTATATACCAAGATTCTTACCCTGATCATGAGCCTGATGTTATTGGTTTTGTAGAATATTCATAGAAAGCTGGTTTCCCTGATTTATCACTATCATTATGGTGAAAACTATTCAATATATCATTTCAAAATCAAAGTGATCAAAACAGACAGGTGGAGAGACAATTTGATTCCTAAACGAGAACACTGACCTACTTAAATTCCACCACAGTTTACATTTACCTATAATTTACTGTACAGATAGAAAATTAAGTATAAAAATAATTGGCATATATATATATATATATATATATATATATATATATATATGTTTCATCTTCTAAAACATCTACTGGTTAAATTTTCCATTAATTGTCATTTTAGTAGCTCAGTGGAGAGAGCTTCTGACTGACAGGCAAATGTTGTCTTTGGTTTCAAATTGACATTTATTGAGACATTTTCTTAATACTTAAAGCTCCATATTGACAGAGGTGCATTAGGGGGATTTGAACATAAAAATGATAAAATTGAATCAACATTATGTTACTATGTAGTTGTCTAAATCTGAATAAAAAATTAAAATCAGGAAAACACTTTTGATGTCAAAACTGATGGTTAATGTCAATATTGCAAATAATAAATTTCAGCTTCCAATCATTGTAAATTTGAACAAGAATACCGCAAACGGTACATAATACGCCTGTGAAATGCTTACATAGGGTGTTTTCTTGTACTATAATTTGTATAACTTTGCTTCAGGTAATATCAGCCATCATGAGGCTGTGACAAACTTTCATATCAACAAAGGGTCTTAGCTTAAAAATTGAGATTTCCTCAAAATGGATCATCAAGTTCAACAACCTGCAACTTTTACAAAAATGGAAGAAAATCAAAATCTTTCACCATATGCACATTTTCAGTACCTATACAAACACTCCACAAAATAAGAAGGTCCTCACTTGAAAACTGTGGGAGGAGTTGGGCAGACAAATTATGTACCCTCCATATAATAATTATTTCCAAATAAAGGGGCAAAACTCCTGGTAAAAAGGTCGAAATGGATCAAAATTGCAGTATGATCTAGAGTGACCCACAAAGAAGCTACAAAGCAAGTTTCAGCATTATACCTGAAAGGGAAATGAAATTATAAAGAGAAAATTCTGAACGGACGGACGGACAGACATCGTTATACCATAATACATCCCATCTAAAGACGGGCGTATAAAAATTCAAACAAACAGCAACAATGAAAAAGTAATGAACATCCAAGGATGCTTTGCACCAAGTTTGGTTGAAAATGGCCAGATGGTTCTGAAAAAAGATGATGAAAATGTGAAAAGTTTACAACAACTATGGAAAGTTGATAAGAAATGCTCACATTATTGAGTCTTAAATTAATTGGCTCAAGTGAACCTAAAAAAAAAAACAAAAAAACCCCCCAGGGATTATTGGTATGTTCTCATTGCCTGATATTCTGTTCCAATGGAAAATAGGTTGAATTTTTTCATTTTGTGGGGGTAAAATCAAAATACTGAACCCTTTTTCCTTTAAAGATAATTATGCAGATCAAGGATGACCATAGGTGTGATTGAAGGGAAAATATCTTATCATGTAAAAAAAACTTTTTAATGGTGCGGGGAAATTGCTGCACACTTTTTCATTCACCTGATCGTGAATTAGAAGAGAAATGCAGTGCTTTCACAATAGGGAATACACTAAGTTGTGTTAGTATAGGGGTTCAAACCTGTAGTGAACTTAGTCTGGTGTGCTGCTAGCCTTTATACAGGTAAATCTGAGTTGTGTTCAAGTCATATCACAAATGTATGCAATATAAGGAGATCCTTTGGAGTACTCTAGTCTATTGTTATTAACTCTAAAAGCTTTACAGGGACTGATTCACGGATTTAAGGTGGCTCACTAGATCCCAAAATAGTCTCTCAAATCAGTACAAATTGATTTAATTATAAAAGATATGATGATATACAATAAGTATATATGCCAAAAAGGCGAAAAATATACAAATTTGGATAAAAAATGATTTTCAAAAAAATTATTTCTACACATGAATATAAGACTCTGGGGGATTTGAACTCAAGATCTGCGGTTCACCAGCCCAATGCTTTAACCACTGAGCTACAATGATATACAAACAAATCGATTGATACAAACATTTTTACAAAACATTTAAATCGCCATCTTGTGACGTGGTGTCATACAGAGTATAAGCTTTTGTGTAGTGAGCTACCTTAAAATAGTTAACTTTCAGTTGTTTACAAATCATATCCCACATAACAAAGGAAAACCTTTCTAACACTCTCTCTTATGAAGTGTTCTAGTAAAAAAAAAGTCACCTTTCTTCATATTGTTTTAATCTTTAAACTATTCAAATCAAGTATCACCCATTCATTTCATTCAAATTTACCAAAATTTTAAGATTTTTTTTATAAAGATAAAGAGCAATTTTCATTGGTTAAATGTTGCCTCGCTATCAATAGAAAGGTTATCAATAATCAAACTGATTTCTAACAAAAGAATACAGGAGATGTTTGTAAAACATATAAGTCCCCCATGGTTCAAAATTGAATGAAGTTATACACATGCATCATTTAATTGATAGTAGTATCACCAATTCAAAATATTGAGCAAACAATATCTTCCTATGTCAAGAGTGGATTGACCATCTGACCTAAAATCAATAGGCGTCATTTACTCCTTATGCTGTACAAGTGTACCAAGTTTGGAGTCAATCAAGCAACTAATTCTAAAATATAGGAAGCAATATATAACTATGTCCCGTTTAACCCTTGACCTTTGACCATGTGACCTCAAAATCAATAGGGGTCATCTTTCTCTTAAGATGTACCAGTATACCCAGATTGATGTCTATCAAGCAAAGCATTCACTAGACATTGAGTGATCAGTATATTCCTATCTCTAGTTTAACCCTTGACCTTTGACCATATGACCTCAAAATCAATAATGTCATCTACTCCTTAGGATGTACCAGTGCACCAAGTTTAATGTCTGTCAAGCAAAGGGTTCTCAAGATATTGAGCGGACAATGTCTTCCTATGTCCAGAGTAGATTGATCTTTGCCCTTTTGACCTGAATAACAATAGGGGTCCTCTTCTACTCATAAACAACCCACTTATGAAATATCATTACGATCAAGTGAATGGTACTCAAGATATTGAGTTGACAACATGTGGTTTACCGACCAACCGACATACTGACCGACAGACAGGGGGCATAAACATATACTAGCATGAAATGCTGATCCTTATTTACATACATAAATGACAAACACCAATTCAATTAAAATTTGACTTGTGAATCTGCTTCTCTACTATATGCCCTGGCCATATTCAGAAAGGGACAACAAAATTCTTCAATAATTGCTTTGAAACTGAGCTAAACACCAAAATAGGAAATAGTGAGGTCAAGGTCACAGGTCACAGGGAAGGTTAAGGTCATAAAATAATATCACGGTTGAATTGCTACCACTAATATGTATCAGTGTAAGAGTTTTCACAAAAATATTGTTAATAGTTACTTTGAAATTGAGTTAAACACCAAAATCGGAAATAGTGAGGTCAAAGTCACAAGGAAGGTCAAGGTCATAATATAGTACCACAGTTGAATTGCTATTACGTATATGTATCAGTGAAAGAGTTTTCTAAAAAATATATTGTCAATAGTTGCTTTGAAACTGAGCTAAACATCAAACATGGAAAAGTGAGGTGAAGGTCACAGGAAAGGTCAAGGTAAAAATACTGATGCAGTTGAATAGATGATAACAATATGTATCAGCATTTAAGGTTTGATGAAAATATCTTGAAACTGAGCTAAACACAGAGCTAAATGCAAAGTGTGACTAAAGGACGGATGTAAGGATAGAAGATGTACATAACAAACACTATATGCCCTGGCCATGTTCATGGCAGGGCATGAAAATAATTTGATCCTCCGGACAATATGCATATCTACCAACAGCAAAGAAGCATAGTACAAAGTTTCAAGTCTACCCGATAAGCTATATAGGAGAAGTGTTCACAAAAAAGCTATTTTAACATCCTCCACCCCTATCAAATCCACTATAACTTTTAGGAAAATAATTGGATCCTTCTGTCCTGACAACATGCACATCCGCAAATGACAATGAAGCATTGCATCAAGTTTAAAGTATCTCCGATAAGCCATATAGGAGAAGTGTTCACTAGATTTTGAGACAGACAGATGAACAGACAGAAAGTACAAGCTTACCGCAAACAGTACATAATACACAGGTGAAAATGCTTACATAGGGTGTTCTTCTTAAGGCATAATATGCAGAACTTTGCTACAGGTAGTATCAGCCATCATCAGGCTGTGATATACTTTCATTGCCTAATATGAATATTTCCTAGAAATGGACTAAGTTCAACAATCTGTATTTTTCTTCAAAATTAAAGAAAATCAAAAATCCTTGCCACATGCACATCTTCCATACCCATACAAACACTCTGTAAAACAAGATGGTCCTCACTTGAAAATTGTGGAATGAGTTAGCCAGACAAATTACGTAACCTCCAAATAATCAATAATTTTCAAATAAAGGGGAAAAACTCCAGAGTTCAAAATGGATCAAAACTGCAACAAGATCTAGAGTGATCCACAAAGAAGATACATGTACATAGCAAATTTCATCCTGATATGTGAAAGGGAAATGAAATTAGAAACAGAAAACCCCGAACAGACAGACGGTAAGATGGACAGGCAGACGGCCATACAGACATTGCTGTACCATAATACGTCCCATCTATAGACAGGCATATAAAAACAATATCCCCCCCCCTGGGAGATTATTGATTGTCAGGGCTCAACATTAACTCTTTTTCCTACTTGTCCATTCGGACAAGGGACAAAGATATTTACTTGTCCGAACTTCAACTTCACTTGTCCGAAGAAAAAAAAATCAAAAATGATCTAATATTGTCAACTTGAAAACTGTATTTAATTTACTTAAGATATAGTCCATTGTTATACCCGCTTGATTGATTTTTAGCCGAGTTGCAGCGAAGTTGAACTCGGCTATTGGTTTGGTGATGCGGGCGGGCGGTTGGGCGTCAAAAATTGGTTTCCGGATGATAACTCGAAAAGTTTACAATGTAATCAAATGAAACTTTGACATATTGTTGGGTACCAGGTAAGGAAGACCCCTATCGATTTTGGAGAAAAATTGTCAAAGGTCAAGGTCACAGTGACCGAAAATAGAATGAAAATTTCAGAAAAATTTGGTTTCGGGATCATAACTCAGAAAGTTTAAATCTGAATCAAATGAAACTTTGATATATTGTTGGGTACTAGATATGGAAGACCCCTATTTATTTTGGAGAAAACGGGTCAAAAGTCAAGGTCCCAGTGACCGAATATAAAATAAAAATTTCAAAAATATTTGGTTTCCGGAATAATAACTCAGTAAGTTTAAATTCGAATCAAATGATACTTAAAGATGTTGTTATGTACCAGGTAAGGAAGAACCCTATTGATTTTGGAGAAAATGGGTCAAAGGTCAAGGTCACAGTGACCGAAAATAGATTTAAAATTCCAAAAAAAATTAGTTTTCGGAGAATAACTTGAAATTTTTTAATTTGAATCAAATGAAACTTGGGTTATATTGTTGCATACCAGCAAAGCAAGGCCCCTATTGCTTTTGGAGAAAAAAGGTCAAAGGTCAAGGTCACAGTGACCAAAAATAGATTGAAAACTTCTGACAAATATGGTTTCTGGACAGTAACTTGAAAAAGTTTAAAACTGAAATTAGTTCTTCACAATTATAAATATGCCACATCATTCCTGACTTTACAATGTATCCTATGCAACTCGGTTTATGCACCCCTGGGTGCATATATTGATTTTTGATCTTATTCTTTTGATAAAAACAACAAACACATAAAATAAAATTTTATCTAGACTTCTTATCTTGAATCAATGACTTCGTAAGACCCATGGATGATTGAAAGTAGTATGCAGTAAGTGAACACCGATCCCGATCGAGTGTGACTCAGTTAGTTTACATAGCGATTGATATCGGGATCGAAGTTCACTTTTCATGCATTACTTCCGACTCTGAACTACCGATAAAATTTTCACCAAATTGTTTGAAGACTTCTTTACATAAAAAAGCACTTGTCCAATCGGACAAGTGTCCATCAATAGTCACTTGTCCGAAATGTTTTTCCACTGGTACTGGACAAGCGGACAAACGTTAATGTTGACCTCTGATTGTATATTGTTTAACGTCTCACTCGAGAATATTTCACTGAAATTGAGACGTCAGGGGGAGACATAAATATGTATGCACAACAAATACACTGTATAAAACTTTCATTTATCATCACAGCAATTTCCATTTTAAATGAAGAAATACAAAACTTTAATAGAGAAATAAAGTTTTTTCAAGAATTGTTCTTTAACTTTTGATACTTTACAATAATAATTACCATCATCTTCCTTTTTTATAGATTCCAAGGAGTCGACAAATATTCCTACAGCATCTTTAATCTCATTGAATGCATTTTCTGAAATACAAATATAATCATCAATCTAAATATCCTCACTAACAGCTACACAAAGAAGCTAAAAAATCACATCCCAATTTTGTTCTCTATATAACAAAGCAAATTTACTATCGATCTCTCAAACGTTCGATCTCTCGAAGTTCTCAATCTCTCGAAGTGAAGTTGGGTCCCGTAAAACACATTTCATTGTTTTTCACTCTCGATCTCTCGAAGTGGTGGTAGTGTATACCCACCGTTACCCAAGCGTGTAATAATTTCCCCCTCGGACCCTACCTGGATTTTGTGAAATGCTGGGGGATAATATGTCTATGGTAATTAGGTGTTTACATGGGTGAAACATCACCTGTGCTTCTTTGTGGAGGTGACACATTTGAGTATATAATTGGCTAATTGGTCAGTTTACACCTTACACTGGAGTCTTGTGATGATTAGAATTATATATAATCTGGCTATGAATAAAATCTATAATTTGTTTTGACTTGACAAAAAGAGGGTAAGTTTTATACATTAATGTGGAGATCTACAGACTGTTAAATTTCTCGAGATTGTTCTTTGTGTAAAGTTACTCTGAAGCTTCGTTTTACTCATTCGTTAGAATGTTTGCTTTGTGTAAAGCGACATATAAACATTGAGCTCTGTTTAGTTAGCGATAGTAAAATTTTATCAGAACTTGGTTTTGTATGCCTATGTTAGCATGATTAAAGAGCAAATGAATACATAAACTTTGAAATCTTTTTTATTAAATGCATAATAAGGTTCTTTAATTTTATATTAAATTAACTATCTGACAAAAATGAAGGAAAACATGTCAAAACGATATTATCTTGTTGGTAAAATGAATTATTCACGTATATACACGTGACTCTCGATTTCTCGGAGTTTTATCAAGGTCCCTCGAACTTCGGGTTATCGAGAGTCACCTGTATAATGTATAATTCATTTAGTATAAAACACATCATCCATGAGATGAGACTCCCTTAATTGCTTTTTTAACTATACATTTATTTTGTCTATTAGAGCAGAATCTTGAGCTTTTTTAACATGAACCCGGTGGTCTTAAACAGTCACCTGCATCAATATAACAAAACAAAACAATCATAGTGAAAGTGGGCGTTATTCAGACTCTGAAAACTGTCGGTCATAGTTTGTTCTTTTGTGTCCAAATTAAAATATCAGTGTAAGTTTCTTAATGCTTTAGAGTTGTGACATTACACACTCCTGGAAATAACATATTCAAACTTTTATTCATCAATGGCAATCACATGACCACTTTTTACACTGCCCATCAAATTAACTGACATAACTGCCATTTTCAAACTAAATTCTTCTCTACATATAACAGAATCCCCAAACACAATCCGTGTGAAGATCAATTCTAAATCCCTCCAACATTATTCAGATATCACATGGCCACTTTTCCTAAAAGCTATTATAAATACAAATATTTCTATCGTTTTTCACTTAGTGACCTCAAACTCTGACATATGACCTTGGTTCATTCATGAAACACACTGTAAGGTCATAAGCTACCATTTTCTTTCATTTGACTACCTGCCTTGGTGATCAAAAGGGGTAAGAGTAACTCAGGTGACCTAAAAAACTAGATGCTAATTTCATAGACACCACACATCCCTTTCTAATGTTCAAATTTCAAAAACATTCATTGCAACATCATAGTCTTTTGTGTTGAGTGAAAGTAAACATACATTAGCAGTTGATATATTTAAGATATTTTGTGCTAGTCTTGCTTATTAAATGTACGCTAATTATGTACGACCAGACACATACTTGTCATTGAAATGTACATCGTGTTCCAAAGTCATGGTATATTTATATACAGTTAATGTAATTGACATCTGCTGTTATTTTGATGGTCGCATAATCTCTAACTTTATTTTGATTTATAACACTTGACAGCGATTTTTTTCCTTATATAACTGGTACCGAGAAACGGTACCATTCCCAATGCCAAACACCATTGATTTTTCCCAATTTTGAGACGAAAATATTCCTAATTTACTTGCCGAAAAATAGACTGCTGACATCGTAATTTACTTAGTCTGAAACGTACCAGTCGGTAGAAAAAAATCGTTCCTTGATAAAAGTAATGACCTTATTTTTAATGATTACATCATATATAACTTTTTCACAAGTTGATCTGTGAGTATTTGACTTACCATCATGTTCACTACCTGAATCTGCTGAGCAGTTTAAATTATTTTGATGTTCCTTTTCTTGTTCATTCACATGCTTCATTGCTGTATTATCAGAAGTTCCACTTCCATTATCATTCTGATTATCACTATTCTGGGGAGTATCTAATAAGAGATCCTTCTGCTCTGAATTTTGTTCTCCAGAACTATCATCAACATGCATTCTACAGCCACTCTTTATTTCATTATTCTCATTATTTAAGTCAGTTTTGACAGTTTGGTTCGATGATTTATCAGTAACTGATAGAACATGCAGTTTTACATCCTGGTCCTCGTTACCTTTTTCCTCACTTTGGTCCTCCTCCGTAATATCCGTGTTTTGTTTTCCATTGTCACCATTTTTATCATTGACAGGAGACGAATGTGAATCGTCTTCCTTGCCGTTATCAGGCGACACTACATCTGGAGAATGGCCTCTTTCAATAGATCCTTCCTCTTTCCTTTTCTCTGCAGCTACTTTGAATTAGAAAATGTTCATTAAAATTATGAATCAAAGATTGAATGTCTTCAAGAGTGATTAATTCAACTTCTATATAAAGAGTCAATTGCCATAAAAATATGGTGATAATTATTTTATAAAATTCATTAATTACTAACCATCAAGTGACACCTCTTCTGAAGAGTCCTGTCCTCCACAAAATCCTTTCCTTTCTTTCGTCTTGTTTTTCTTGCCATCCTTGTTTTCTATCCTCCATATGCCAGCTGTGAAATTAAAAAACATTCCACGAATTAAGCTCACTGAATGTTTTCAGGAAACATTACTTCTATTCATGTAACTAACCAAAACTAGAATAGAATCACACAGTAACTAAACAAAATTAGAATACAATCATACAGTAACTAAACAAAACTAGAATAGAATCATACACTAACTAAACAAAACTAGAATAGAATCACACATTAACTAAACAAAACTAGAATAGAATCATACAGTAACTAAACAAACATAGAATAGAATCATACAGTAACTAAACAAAACTAGAATAGAATCATACAGTAACTAAACAAAACTAGAATAGAATCATAGAGTAACTAAACAAAACTAGAATAGAATCATACAGTAACTAAACAAAACTAGAATAGAATCATACAGTAAATAAACAAAACTAGAATAGAATCATACAGTAACTAAACTACACTAGAATAGAATCATACAGTAACTAAACAAAACTAGAATAGAATCACACAGCAACTAAACAAAACTAGAATAGAATCATACAGTAACAAAACAAAACTAGAATAGAATCATACAGTAACTAAACAAAACTAGAATAGAATCATACACTAACTAAACAAAACTAGAATAGAATCACACATTAACTAAACAAAACTAGAATAGAATCATACAGTAACTAAACAAACATAGAATAGAATCATACAGTAACTAAACAACACTAGAATAGAATCATACAGTAACTAAACAAAACTAGAATAGAATCATACAGTAACTAAACAAAACTAGAATAGAATCATACAGTAACTAAACAAAACTACAATAGAATCATACAGTAACTAAACAAAACTAGAATAGAATCATACAGTAAATAAACAAAACTAGAATAAAATCATACAGTAAATAAACAAAACTAGAATAGAATCATACAGTAACTAAACTACACTAGAATAGAATCATACAGTAACTAAACAAAACTAGAATAGAATCACACAGTAACTAAACAAAACTAGAATAGAATCATACAGTAACTAAACAAAACTAGAATAGAATCATACAGTAACTAAACAAAACTAGAATAGAATCATATAGTAACTAAACAAAACTAGAATAGAATCACACAGTAACTAAACAACACTAGAATAGAATCACACAGTAACTAAACAAAACTAGAATAGAATCACATAGTAACTAAACAAAACTAGAATAGAATCATACAGTAACTAAACAAAACTAGAATAGAATCACATAGTAACTAAACAAAACTAGAATAGAATCATACAGTAACTAAACAACACTAGAATAGAATCATACAGTAACTAAACAAAACTAGAATAGAATCATACAGTAACAAAACAACACTAGAATAGAATCATACAGTAACTAAACAACACTAGAATAGAATCATACAGTAACTAAACAAAACTAGAATATAATCATACAGTAACTAAACAAAACTAGAATAGAATCATACAGTAACTAAACAAAACTACAATAGAATCATACAGTAACTAAACAAAACTAGAATAGAATCATAGAGTAACTAAACAAAACTACAATAGAATCATACAGTAACTAAACAAAACTACAATAGAATCATGCAGTAACTAAACAAAACTAGAATAGAATCATACAGTAACTAAACAAAACTAGAATAGAATCACATAGTAACTAAACAAAACTAGAATAGAATCATACAGTAACTAAACAAAACTAGAATAGAATCACACAGTAGCTAAACAAAACTAGAATATAATCAAACAGTAACTAAACAAAACTAGAATAGAATCATACAGTAACTAAACAAAACTAGAATAGAATCATACAGTAACTAAACAAAACTAGAATAGAATCATACAGTAACTAAACAAAACTAGAATAGAATCATACAGTAACTAAAACTAGAATAGAATCATAGAGTAACTAAACAAAACTAGAATAGAATCATACAGTAACTAAACAAAACTACAATAGAATCACACAGTAACTAAACAAAACAAGAATAGAAACATACAGTAACTAAACAAAACTAGAATAGAATCACACAGTAATTAAACAAACATAAAATAGAGTCACAGAGTAACTAAACAAAACTAGAATAGAATTACACAGTAACTAAACAAAACTAGAATAGAATTATACAGTAACTAAACAACACTAGAATAGAATCACACAGTAACTAAACAAACCTAGAATAGAATCATACAGTAACTAAACAAAACTAGAATAGAATCATACAGTAACTAAACAACACTAGAATAGAATCACAGAGTAACTAAACAAAACTAGAATATAATCATACAGTAACTAAACAAAACTAGAATAGAATCACACAGTAACTAAACAAAACTATAATAGAATCATACAGTAACTAAACAAAACTAGAATAGAATCATACAGTAACTAAACAACACTAGAATAGAATCATAGAGTAACTAAACAAAACTAGAATAGAATCACACAGTAACTAAACAACACTAGAATAGAATCATACAGTAACTAAACAAAACTAGAATAGAATCATACAGTAACTAAACAAAACTAGAATAGAATCATACAGTAACTAAACAACACTAGAATAGAATCATACAGTAACTAAACAAAACTAGAATAGAATCATACAGTAACAAAACAACACTAGAATAGAATCATACAGTAACTAAACAACACTAGAATAGAATCATACAGTAACTAAACAAAACTAGAATAGAATCATACAGTAACTAAACAAAACTAGAATAGAATCATACAGTAACTAAACAAAACTAGAATAGAATCATAGAGTAACTAAACAAAACTACAATAGAATCATACAGTAACTAAACAAAACTACAATAGAATCATGCAGTAACTAAACAAAACTAGAATAGAATCATACAGTAACTAAACAAAACTAGAATAGAATCATACAGTAACTAAACAAAACTAGAATAGAATCATACAGTAACTAAACAAAACTAGAATAGAATCATACAGTAACTAAACAAAACTAGAATAGAATCATACAGTAACTAAACAAAACTAGAATAGAATCACACAGTAACTAAACAACACTAGAATAGAATCACATAGTAACTAAACAAAACTAGAATAGAATCATACAGTAACTAAACAAAACTAGAATAGAATCACACAGTAACTAAACAAAACTAGAATAGAATCACAGAGTAACTAAACAAACCTAGAATAGAATCATACAGTAACTAAACAACACTAGAATAGAATCATACAGTAACTAAACAACACTAGAATAGAATCATACAGTAACTAAACAACACTAGAATAGAATCATACAGTAACTAAACAACACTAGAATAGAATCATACAGTAACTAAACAAAACTAGAATAGAATCATAGAGTAACTAAACAAAACTAGAATAGAATCATACAGTAACTAAACAACACTAGAATAGAATCATACAGTAACTAAACAACACTAGAATAGAATCATACAGTAACTAAACAAAACTAGAATAGAATAATAGAGTAACTAAACAAAACTAGAATATAATCATACAGTAACTAAACAAAACTAGAGTAGAATCATACACTAACTAAACAAAACTAGAATAGAATCACACAGTAACTAAACAAAACTAGAATAGAATCATACAGTAACTAAACAACACTAGAATAGAATCATACAGTAACTAAACAAAACTAGAATAGAATCATACAGTAACTAAACAAAACTAGAATAGAATCACACAGTAACTAAACAAAACTAGAATAGAATCATACAGTAACTAAACAAAACTAAAATAGAATCACATAGTAACTAAACAAAACTAGAATAGAATCATACAGTAACTAAACAAAACTAAAATAAAATCATACAGTAACTAAACAAAACTAGAATAGAATCATACAGTAACTAAACAAAACTAGAATAGAATCACATAGTAACTAAACAAACCTAGAATAGAATCATACAGTAACTAAACAAAACTAGAATAGAATCATACAGTAACTAAACAAAACTAGAATAGAATCATAGAGTAACTAAACAACACTAGAATAGAATCATACAGTAACTAAACAACACTAGAATAGAATCACACAGTAACTAAACAAAACTAGAATAGAATCATACACTAACTAAACAAAACTAGAATAGAATCATAGAGTAACTAAACAAAACTAGAATAGAATCACACAGTAACTAAACAAAACTAGAATATAATCATACAGTAACTAAACAACACTAGAATAGAATCATACAGTAACTAAACAACACTAGAATAGAATCATACAGTAACTAAACAAAACTAGAATAGAATCACATAGTAACTAAACAAAACTAGAATAGAATTACATAGTAACTAAACAAAACTAGAATAGAATCACACAGTAACTAAACAAAACTAGAATAGAATCATACAGTAGCTAAACAAAACTAGAATAGAATCATACAGTAACTAAACAAAACTAGAATAGAATCATACAGTAACTAAACAAAACTAGAATAGAATCACATAGTAACTAAACAAAACTAGAATAGAATCATACAGTAACTAAACAAAACTAGAATAGAATCATACAGTAACTAAACAACACTAGAATAGAATCATACAGTAAATAAACAACACTAGAATAGAATCATACAGTAACTAAACAAAACTAGAATAGGATCATACAGTAACTAAACAAAACTAGAATAGAATCATACAGTAACTAAACAAAACTAGAATAGAATCATAGAGTAACTAAACAAATCTAGAATAGAATCATACAGTAACTAAACAACACTAGAATAGAATCATACAGTAAATAAACAAAACTAGAATAGAATCATACAGTAACTAAACAACACTAGAATAGAATCATACAGTAACTAAACAAAACTAGAATAGAATCACACAGTAACTAAACAAAACTAGAATATAATCATACAGTAACTAAACAAAACTAGAATAGAATCATACAGTAACAAAACAAAACTAGAATAGAATCATACAGTAACTAAACTACACTAGAATAGAATCATACAGTAACTAAACAAAACTAGAATAGAATCACACAGTAACTAAACAACACTAGAATAGAATCATACAGTAACTAAACAAAACTAGAATAGAATCATACAGTAACTAAACAACACTAGAATAGAATCATACAGTAACTAAACAAAACTAGAATAGAATCATACAGTAACAAAACAACACTAGAATAGAATCATACAGTAACTAAACAACACTAGAATAGAATCATACAGTAACTAAACAAAACTAGAATAGAATCATACAGTAACTAAACAAAACTAGAATAGAATCATACAGTAACTAAACAAAACTAGAATAGAATCAAGCAGTAACTAAACAAAACTAGAATAGAATCAAGCAGTAACTAAACTACACTAGAATAGAATCATAGAGTAACTAAACAACACTAGAATAGAATCAAACAGAGTCAACAAGCTTTCTGTAAGTCAAGTGATAAATATCTCCTACCAGCCCTAATCTACGTTATCTGCATGATACTAGTATGATGCGTGACTAGTCTTATGTCAACAGTTTAATATCTATAATCATCAAAAATAAGAATAATTAAAGGGAATGAACATGAAAATGTGGAAACGGGTTTAAATTTGTCATTTTGATGTATATAATGAATTCTGAAAATCATTAAGATGTACATGTAGCTTTCTTTAGAAGGGAGATATTTCATAAAGATTAAATAATCTTTTCAATCCTTGGGAGCTGTCATATTGAAAAAAAAGATTACCTCCCTGCTAGGTTATCTCTTAGCATCCACTAAAGGGCAGCACTGATGCTGATGTCAGTAGGACATATTGTGCATTTTTGGCACATTGTAAGCATCAACATTAAAATGTCATCAGCAGAAAGTGAATTAAATATGGGATATCAGTTTGAACCTGATGTTACAGAGGAAGAGATTCTTTCTCAGAATAATTCTTCTTTACCAGCTATTCATTTTAATGAGAGAGGAATTATGTACATTCAGGGGTGTCTTTTTTGTCATGAGTTTGAACATTTTGTGTCAGATCACATGGATATACACATAAAGTGTGGTTCTGTACACCCATATTTTGAAATGGTGTGTCTAAGTCCTGTTGTAATTGATACAGTTTACATTTATCCATGGATTTATGTATCCAGAGAGGAAGGTTCTTAGATGACTTGGATAACAACTTGTTAAACAAGTAAGAAAAACACGAAAATGAACAATACCTTCTGTATTCACATGTATTAAAGTCTAAACATAACATGGCATTTGTGTGTAAAAAAAAATCTCCAATTACATACACACGCGTGATAGAATACAGTAACAATTCTGTTGCAGACATATTATCAAGATTTATGGCATACAGACAGTTTATTGACTAGGTCAGACACGGTCAGCCTCTTGGGGGGAAATCAGAGTAGTTTTAATCTACCCTCATTTTTTGTGACATAAATTAAGGGGGCATTTCCTAAAGAGCACTGCAATTATAAAGGATTTCTTGAAACCTCAGACTTTGATACAAATTCTGAATAAGTAATGTTTATTATTGTAAATAAATAATATAACTGTAAATTGATATCTCCGAAATTTATCTGTGGTCCATGTACATCAATTATTATAAAATATATAATTCATATGCCTATATTGCAGAACTTTTATGAAACAGTTACCTTAATTATCTCCAGATATTTTTTAAAATCTAATAAAATTAATTGATTTGGAATCTTGAAATATAACAGTACTAGTGCTTCTGAGTAAGTTCGGAAGTTGGGGGAACTGGAGATATTTTGTGGGAGTGTTTTCTTCTTTTTCGTAATGCATTGTAGTTAGATTTCAATTCTTTTTGCTCCAAAACCGTATCCATCAATTCTAATATGAATCCATAAATTTCTGCTGTATAATAGTGACCCAGTACACAACAGCAATGTGTCTCATCTACGTCGGAGAACAGATGCATACTGGGAAATAATGGATGACCTCCTTAAACCTTTAACTTAGAGTGTTGAATTAATCAAATCTCGTAATAGAAACAAGCAAAATAGATTCAGGTCACACTATTTAGTTTCAGGAGGTATTTTAAGTTTATTATACAACAAATATTCTTTTTTTCATGTTCACTTCCTTTAATCATTGTGATTAAAATCAATTTGGTAGTTATTAAATTTTAGGCCAAAACATTTATTTCAGTTTAGATTTGTTTATTCAAGTAAATGAGGTAACTCTTCTGTTATTATAGGATTAAACATTCCTTTAGAAGAATTTATCGATGTGTAAACTCTGGACATTTTACGCACAAATGAATAACATATCCAGAGTTTACACATATATTCTTCAAAAAGAATGTTTGATTCTTATGATTCCAATTCACTCCCTCTATCATCTTATGATTCCAATTCACTCCCTGTATCATCAATTTAAAAATTTTGGAATAGTTTCCCCGCACTATGTTATTTGTTTTCAGTCGCGTATGTATACATAGCGTTTTTGGATTTATTGATGTGTAAATTCTCACTTTGCTTTATTTTTGTTCAATCAAAACAATTGTTATAAATAACATTGGATTGATATATATATATATATATATATATATATATATATATATATATATATATGTAAAATTTTAGAAGGTTGTAATGAAATTAACGGCATATTTTTTTATCAAATAATTATTGAATGCATACTCATTTATGTGCAAGTGTTTGAAAATGATAGTGTAAATTCAATAGCAAATAATTATATAATTATGTGAAGTTATTTTTCATAGAAATAAAAATGGCATTTCTTATTCTATATAAGTATATATATAAAAACTCCATTGCTTTTTCTATATAAACATGTACATGAGAAAGAAAAAGTAACTCATATGCATTCTACAGTCAACATAAAAAGGATAGACAACTAATGCTACAGCCAAGTAAAAAGAACATGATACCTTTCTGGTCCAGTGATTTTTCAGAAGAAGATTTTTAAAGAATTCCCCTATATATGTGTATTTAAAACTGCGTGTTCCTTAAGCAAATATGTTGCCCCAGTTCGAATCCACAAATGAACATATATTTTCCGAGTAAACAGAATTACATTATATATGGAAAGTTTGAAGATAACAAAAAAGTAAAGTTAAACAAAAAAATAGTGATGCTGTGCTTTAATTGAAAATCGTATGCCATCGAATACATAGAAAGAAACTAAAAGAAAACACAATAATTGACAATAACTCAATCTGCTTGAAGATTCATCCGGGTATGACGCAAAATTTCTCAGCAGAAACAATAGCCATGCTATCTGATTGCTATCCCTATTAACTCGGCAATTAACAAAGTACATTTCATAAAAGATAAAATCATCAAATCAAAACAAACGATTTGATCAGAAAAGCTCACTTGAGAGAGAATTAAAAAAAAGTAGAAGTAAAACAAATGTTTCAACGCCTAGTGGGTGAATTATCAGAAACATTGATTACATTATCTTTGTTAAAGCACGTCTACTGACCAATATTGAGATGTAAAGTTCACGTTTCACAAAACACGTTCAGCTATATATTACGCAGTCATATAGCAAACATTTTCACATTCATTCAAATACTGTAATCGGAAAAGCAAAGCATGATGAAAGTGAAACATCATCTGAACAAGAGGACAACAGGCCTTATTAGTCACCTTAATACTAGCGGGAAAGTATCACTACTTACTTGGGCTATGGAATCTGGAAAAAAATCCTGTTCTGAATATTTAAGCTAAATTCTACTGTTCAGCAACAGTATAAAACAAGATGTGTTCTTAAAGCTTTACTGCCTTCAAACGTGCATAAACTGATGAAAAACTAAATAATAGGTGTATTAACATTAAAACATCAAAACATATGATTAATTTGGACTCATCCTTAAGTCATAATCCTGGGTTTTAATTGAAATTCACCATTTTTGTGCATCCTTTTCTGCTATTCCTAAGTATACATTTAGATCGTATACAGTATCAGCAAACTTACACATAAATACTATATACTAAGTTTGGCCCTACCCTTGGGTCAGAACCCTTACTCTGGGGATCATCAAAGTTACAATTTTGGTAAAACACTACCTGCTCTATCCATTTAGTTTCAATTTACTATCAACAGCACTAAAGAAGATGTTATTTAAGTATTTACACATAAACACTATATACCAAGTTTGACCCCGCCCTTGGGTCAGTACCCTTACCCCGGGGTTCATGAAAAATATAAACTTTGGTAGAGGCCCTCCTGCTCTCCATCACCATGCATTTAATTTTTCTTACCCATGCCCGGTTCTTGAGAAGAAGATTTTTGAAAAATGGTCAATTTAGGACAGTTTTTACCCCGCCCCTAAGGCTCCAAGAGTGCTGGAGACCTGACATTTATAGTTTATGTCCCCATTGTCCCAAAGATACTTCATACCATATTTGAAACGAATTGGAATGGTAGTTATCAAGAAGTAAAAAATGTTCAATTGTTAACGCACGACAGACGACGGACGGCACACGATGCACAACGACGGACGACAACCAATTGCAATGGGTCACCTGAGTTTACTCGGGTGACCTAAAAAGCTTATTAGATAACCATATCTTAAAAGTGAAGTTCACGTAGCACAAAACAAGATCATCTATATACACAGTCATAGCAATTTTTTTACACTCCTTCTAACACTGTAATCCAAAGAGCCAAGCATGATAAAAGCCTATTAGATAACCATACTTCAAATGTCAGTTTCCTAAATTAGATCGATACAGAGAAACTAGAAAACCGCAGTATGTAAAACTTATACAGTACCAATTTTGATGCACCAGATGCGCATTTCGACAAATAATGTCTCTTCAGTGATGCTCAACCGAAATGTTTGAAATCCGAAACAACTATGAAGCTTCAGAGCCAAATATAGCCAAAACCAGCGTGCCAAAAAAGTGGAGCCAAATTCGCCCAAAGATAAGAGCTATGCATGAGGGAGATAATCCTTAATTTTGAAATGAATTTCTAAATTTTATAACAGCAATTAAATATACATTCGTATTTTCAAGCTAGTAACGAGGTCCCATAAATCTGATAAAAGATAAGGCAACTGTGACAAAACTTCAAATTCACCTGTAAACATACCTCAGCAAATCACAAACCAAACAACTTCCTAAATCAAAGCATGGTGAAGAAGTACCAAAATTTAAGTTTGACAGACAGATAGACAGACAGAAAACTAATATAATGTGGTTCCTTGTTGGTTTTGCTGTTGGGAGAGCTAATCAGCAGACTGCTCAACAATAAGCAGATTGATATCTGTATTTCTTCAATTTACATTTACTTACTGTCAGGTTCTGTATGAACTGCTGGAGTACTAGGTGGCGTTTTGAATGACTCATTCTTCTGAGGTGAATCATAGTTTTGAGATACACTGATCCTTTCATTCTTCATGGAATTCTCTGTATAAATATACATTATTTTTTAAGGCACACTTTTACATGTTAAAATTATATATGTTAAACAAGAGGCCCATGGGCCACATCACTTGCCTGAGTGACCTTGGCCCACATCTGAAGATTTTCTCTACATGTTCGCATGTAAAACTTTCATCCCTATTGGGGCCCTAACCTACCCTAGGGGTCATGCTTTTAACAAACTTGAATCTCCACTATGTCAGGAAGCTTTCATGTAAATTTGTAATTTCCTAACCTAGTGTTTCTTGAGAAGATTTTTGAAGATTTTCCCGATATATTTGTATGTGAAACTTCGATCCTTTATTTTGGCCTCATCCTACCACCGGGGGTGGGGATGGGGGCATGATTTTAACAAACTTGAATCTGCACTAAGTCGGGAAGCTTTGATGTAAATCTCAGCTTTTCTAGCCCAGTGGTTCTTTGGAAGAAGATTTTTAAAGATTTGATCTATATATTAGTATGTAAAACTTTGATCCCCTATTGTGGCCTCAATCTATATGTACCTACGGAGAGCCAGGATTTTAATAAACTTGAATATCCACTATGTTAGGAAGCTTTCATGTAAATGTCAGCTCCTCTGGCCCAGTGGTTCTTGAGAATATTTTTAATTGACCCCACCCTATTTGTTGCATTTTTTATGATTATCTTTGAAGGGGACATGACCCTTAATTTGAATAAATTTGAAAGTCCTTCAATCCAAGGCCGTTTTTGCCAATGTTAGATGAAATTGGCCAAGTGGTTCTGGAAAAGAAGTCGAAAATGTGAAACGTTTACAGATGGACAGAGGGACAGACAGACGACGGACAACAAGCGATCAGAAAAGCTCACATGGCATTTCACCTCAGGTGAGCTAAATAAAACTACTGGATAAGGAAATATAGTCTAAAATGTGAAAGTGCAGAGGTACGGACAGAAGGAGACAGATTAGAAATGCTAATCTTACCTTCGAGCTGACCTTCACTCTGGTTTTCGTTTTTATTCTCTGCCAGGAGAGGTGACGATTTCTTATCTTCAGTGGATGTTCGCTCATCTGCAGTGAGTAAAACACAGGCGCTTCAACCAATGATTAAAGAAAATCATGCTTAAAAAGACCTCCTAGCACAAACATCTATGCATGTCGGTAAATAGCTAGTATATATAGTTAATGTTCTTTGTTGATTATGCAATCACACTTAATTTCATATTCTGTAACATTTACGGTTGGTACGTGAACAAATCTGCTTTTTTGGTCTCTTTTGCTTCTCTTGATTCCGTAGCTGTAGAACTGGACTTCTCTGGAGTTTTTCTCAAAGAGCTCAAGTTTTGCACTAGTGATTCCGAAGAATTGATGTAAATTTATAAACAACTATCCTAATGGGTAGAAGAGGAGCATTGGGGATGGGACACATAAATACTAGAATTACCTTTTCCTATTAATTGTTGGTTCTGTTCGTTTTCCGCCAGACATCTTGTTTCTGTACCCATTAAGGGGTTACCTTCACCCCTCTCCACTGCTGTCTCTCTCTGACGTGTATCTGTTAGAAATGAAGTGAAATTGAATTGTATGAAAGTTTTCGGGTTTCAAAACATGATTAGAAATTAATTCGTTTTCTAACATATATTATAATGAAATATGGAAACTGTTATAGTAAAACTCCAGGGCCAGCAAAAACAATCTTGTCTCCGTTTCAAACTTCCCCAATATCTGATACAGAGCTCTGTCAGTTTCACGTGAAAATAAAACACAACCAGTCGGGGAGACAGCATCGCAATATGCTGAATATGTACCATTTCCGAATATTACTGATGTCTACCAAAGTTAATCAACAGTTATTTTAAGTTCGATAAACAATAAATGTACATTATTACATGAGGACTTATTTCTGCGATGTCCGAGGTCACAAAACAATTGCAGAATTCCATACCAGCAGACTTGAAGCTTGTATTAAGCTACACTAAGCTACCCTTTTTTGGCACGCTGTTTTTGGCTATAATAGCTCTAAAACTTCATTGTTATTTCGGATTTCAAACATTTCGGTAGCATCATTGAAAAGACATTATTTGTCGAAATGCGCATCTGATGCATCAATATTGGTACCGTATAAGTTTTCCATTATGTAAGCCACACGCAACTCAGCAGGATGTTTTACCTAGTATATGGAATAAACCACAAAACTCATAACTGTGGAATTAAACACGTCTACAGAAGCTATTGATTGATTGACGATGAAATCTTGAACTTTCTTCGGCTTTCGAGCACAATTGCGCAGGTTTGATTGATTATATATTGTTTAACGTCCCCCTTGATAATCTTTCACTCATATGGAGACGTCACCACTGCCTATGGAGGGTTGCAAAATTTAGTCCTATGCTCGGTGTTTACTCCCTTTGAGCAGGGAGGGATCTTATTGTGCCATAATTGCTGTGACAAGTGACATCAATGTTTGTAGTCTCCGATGGAATGCCCCATTTAGTCGCCTCTTACAACAAGCAAGGGGTACTGAGGACTTATTCTAATCCGGAACCCACAGAGATTTCTTCTGTAAGATTGGGGACCCACTGAGTACAAACATTCTGGAGCCTTAACTGTTCTTTTAGAATGCTTACGAATCAATGTTTGTAATACATGTATTTGCAAGGTTTTCCATGATATATTGTGTATCTTCGGCTATTAGTTTTCATGTGCTAATGTTTGTGTTTTTATGTTGGTTGATGGGAATTTGTTGTGGTTTATAGGAAATATAATGATTGTCTACAGGATTAAAAAGTTAGTTTCACACACTATCCAATAACATAGTACATAATTTACATGGACAGGAAAGAAGTTCTGATTAATAAAAACTAATGTCCTCCATTTTCTTCCTCTCCGCCCTCCAAACTTAGCCTTTCGTGTAAAAAAAAAAAACGAGAACCTAACAATTTAGGATGTGTGCAACGTTTGGTATATTACCCATAAAAAAAAATAAGTTAAGTATGTAAACTATAAGAACAACTGAACTAGATCTTCGGACATTATTTCAAAAATGCTTAGTTTTAAAGGAGTTTTGGATTTCATCGGTATGATAACCTTCACTTTGAATTGTAGTCCTTGACCCAAGTGAGCTAAAGTATTAAAATATTTACAGCTGTAAGCTTTAGTAGTTGTGTTTTACAGTAGCGTCTCTCGGAATGCATTAATCAAGCTAATTTTTTATGCAAAAAACAATCATTTTAAAAAAAGGATCCAAATCTAATTAGACTGCCAAAATGATCAATTTCAACTGAAATAGAATTTGAAGTGAAAATTCTCCTATCAGTTTGTAAAGACTGCTCGCCTTGGCTTTGTTACGTCATGAGTAGATAGTTGTGTTTACACCCCATGCGACGTAAATCAAATAATAAAAACCCCACAAAAAGCAGGCTGTAAAAAGGAATGGAGTTATATTGGGTCTCAATTTCTTTTCTCACAAATTCTGGAGAGATAAAGGTGACACTCTCTACTTTATAATGTTCAGAAGAGATCAGCCTTCAGATTTTCCATCCTCAACTTCACATATTTATGTAGAATATTCCATTATCACCTGCACATGAAATTATATCTCTCAACTGATTTGATAGGCAAGAGTTTGTTCTACGTATGATCAGTTTTTAAATGAAAGCAGGTTACTGACAAACAAGTTGATGGTACACGGGTTTCAACAGTCTCGTTTAAAATTATCATTGAGCAAACACGGACCCATGGATATACCAGATGTGGGATCAGGTGTCTAGGAGGAGTAAGCATCCCCTGTCAACCGGTCACACGCGTCATGAACACTATATCTTATCAGGTAAACGGAGTTATCCGTAGTCAAAATCATTGTGTCAAAACAATCTGATGAAACACGTCAGACAGTATTTGACCAAATCCTAGAATGTATTGGTAAACTAGATCTTTATTATGACCATATAATTTGCGAAATGATGATTTTACACATGCAGGTGATAATGGAATATTGCTACATAAATATTGGAAAGTGACGGTGGAGATACTGAAATTACCCCGTTTATCATTAAGTTGAGTTGTTAGTCTGCCGTTAATGTCACTTTCAATAAAATATGTAAGTATAAAGCAGACTCTGTGATTTTTGATTTTTTTTTTTGGTTGTAATTTCAATTTCATTGGGATATATTGAATCGAGATATGAATGAAAATTACTATTATTGCTAATAAATAATACGTCGTGGATATATCTTAATGTCATATTGAAGGTGACAGGAAGAGAGTTTTTTCTTCGCACGTAAACGTTTTTGAATAAATTCTGCTTCATATGAATATAGAAACAGGTCAGCTAACAAAGGAGCACAATTCGTGCTAATTTGGAACCCCAACAGACTGTAGGAAGACCTGATCACAGAACACCAGGGAGATATTGTCAATAAGGAACCCCAGCATGTTTACCTTATCTCAACTTCAGAGTACTTGTGCGTGGAATAAGGGGTGTGCATAATGTAAAACTTATACGGTACCAATTTCGATGCACCAGAGGCGCATTTTGACAAATAATGTCTCTTCAGTGATGCTCAACCGAAATATATGAAATTCGAAATAACAATGAAGTTTTAGAGCTATTATAGGGAAAAACAAAAAAACTGGAGTCAAATTCGTCTACGGATAAGAGCTATGCATCAGGGGGATAATCCTTAATTTCGCAATGAATTTCTAAATTTTATAACAGCAATTAAATATACATCCGTATTTTCAAGCTAGTAACGAAGTACTTAGCTACTGGGCTGTAGAGACCCTCGGGGACTAACAGTCCACCAGCAGAGGCCTCGACCTAGGGGTCATAATGTAAAATATGATAGTAATGATGATTGTAAAATCTCTCTTCCATACATACTTTCTGTCTGACGTCTTTTCTTGAACAGAACAATTCCTGGAACAACAACCAGCAGGATAAGCGGCACGATTACACCAAGAGTAATTCCTACAGCACTGAAAATCAAAACTATAATGTTACATTGTACTTCACGACTTATTAGCGGTACAATTACATAGCACTGAAAATCAAAACTATAATGTTACATTGTACTTCACGACTTATTAGCAGTACAATTACATAGCACTGAAAATTAAAAGTATAATGTTACATTGTATTTCACGACTTATTAGCGGTACAATTACATAGCACTGAAAAACAAAACTATAATGTTACATTGTACTTCACAACTCATTAGCGGTACAATTACATAGCACTGAAAATCAAAACTATAGTGTTACATTGTACTTCACGACTTATTAGTGGTACAATTATATAGCACTGAAAAACAAAACTATAATGCTACATTGTACTTCACGACTTATTAGTGGTACAATTACATAGCACTGAAAATCAAAACTATAATGTTACATTGTACTTCACGACTTATTAGCGGTACAATTACATAGCACTGAAAATCAAAACTATAATGTTACATTGTACTTCACGACTTATTAGTGGTACAATTACATAGCACTGAAAATCAAAACTATAATGTTACATTGTACTTCATGACTTATTAGTGGTACAATTACATAGCACTGAAAATCAAAACTATATTGTTACATTGTACTTCACGACATATTAGTGGTACAATTACATAGCACTGAAAATCAAAACTATAGTGTTACATTGTACTTCACGACTTATTAGCGGTACAATTACATAGCACTGAAAATCAAAACTATAATGTTACATTGTACTTCACGACTTATTAGTGGTACAATTACATA
This sequence comes from Ostrea edulis, assembly GCF_947568905.1. Classification (NCBI taxonomy): domain Eukaryota; kingdom Metazoa; phylum Mollusca; class Bivalvia; order Ostreida; family Ostreidae; genus Ostrea; species Ostrea edulis. The sequence continues at coordinate 4,369,672 of NC_079164.1, forward strand.
GCAATGAAAATCAAAACTATAATGTTACATTGTACTTCACGACTTATTAGTGGTACAATTACATAGCACTGAAAATCAAAACTATAATGTTACATTGTACTTCACGACTTATTAGCGGTACAATTACATAGCACTGAAAAATAAAACTATAATGTTACATTGTATTTCACGACTTATTAGCGGGACGTTTAGACCAAAGCTAATCCATACATTAATAATAATAATAATACATGTGAAACAATTCTGTAAATCTAAACTATAAATGCTCGTTATAACGATCTAGTTCGACAATACAACCTATCATTGGGTCAGATGGTGTCTGACGTGTTTCATACCGATTGTTAAATAGTTCTTGGTACACTAATTTTGACTGCGGATAACTCCGTTTACCTGATCAGGATATAGGGCTCACGGCGGGTGTGACCGGTCGACAGGGATGCTTACTCCTCTCAGGTACTTAATCCCACCTCTGGTGTGTCCAGGGGTACGTATGTGCCCAACTAACTATTTTGTATTTCTTGTAGGAGTTATAAGATTGATCACTGTTCGTTATCTTCACCTTTCATGTATGCCTTTAAATGCTCAGTACCTAAAACTTTAGATCTATATGTATCGAGTGCATGCACAGTAGGGTCACCCCGATTTTGTCTGAGAAAAATTATTCTGCAAAGTAAACATTTTCTGAAAACTACATTATAATTTGAATCAAATACATAGATAGGGGGGGAAATAGTTAATGTGTTCATGTACAGATAGAACTTCCTTTTCAAATAGACAAAGAATAACTAGTTACGGTACGTTTTCACTTTTCAATTCAAATGAATTTTGAAAACTTTTAAAAGATCTATAATTTCTATGTCCTAAAACGATATTTACATTCACCAGTCTTTGACTGTTATAAATCTTACCTGTCTCAATTTTAACCAAGGCACTGTGGACTATGACGTGCAAGTGACCTTTTAAACTCAACATAAACATATATGGTCGGGTAATTGTAATTTAGTAACCCTCGTACAGTCATTATTATCAACTGCTAACACGCTGTGATGTGCAAGTGACCTTTTAAACTCGACATAAACATATATGTTCAGGCGATTGTGATTTAGTAACCCTAGCAGAGCCTTTATTATCAATGGCTAACACGCTTATCAACACTAACCTGCCACTAAACTGTGATTCTGGTGAACTCTCTGTACCATTTCTCCCGGAAGTAATACTGAATGTTGGGCTGAAATGATTTGAATAGTCACATTAGTATCCAAGAATGTTTATAAACAGCAAACCTGTATTTGCCTATTTAAAATATCTTCTTTAAAAATTATTAATCTCACACAGACAGGTTTCTGCATTCGTGTGAAACCTCATTTAAGAATGCATTCATTTGCGAAAATATCGATCATTCTACAAATACACCAGTCAGTGATTTTGTTGAGATAATGACGTCATAAATTTGACACAATTATTTCAGAAGCGTTGGTTTGATTTGATGTTGAGATACATTCAGCAGATACTTACTCACCACAATGCTCTTTTTTAAACCTTTGCTTTTCATTCTTCTCTACTGACATTCTGAAGCACTACATCGTACGGACAATCATACCTTATTATTATCATTCAGTAACACCTAATCATGCAGACAATCATTCAGTAACACCTAATCATACAGACAATCATTCAGTAACACCTAATCATACAGACAATCATTCAGTAACACCTAATCATGCAGACAATCATTCAGTAACACCTAATCATACAGACAATCATTCAGTAATACCTAATCATGTAGACAATCATTCAGTTACACCTAATCAGGCAGACAATCATTCAGTAATACCTAATCATGTAGACAATCATTCAGTAACACCTAATCAGGCAGACAATCATTCAGTAATACCTAATCATGTAGACAATCATTCAGTAACATCTAATCATGCAGACAATCATTCAGTAACACCTAATCAGGCAGACAATCATTCAGTAATACCTAATCATGTAGACAATCATTCAGTAACATCTAATCATGCAGACAACCATTCAGTAACATCTAATCATGCAGACAATCATTCAGTAACATCTAATCATGCAGACAATCATTCTTCATTATTATCATTGAGTAACACGGGGATGTGCATTATTAACACTGACCTGACATTAATTTTCGAATCTGACGATTCCCTTGATCCATGTCCTCCAGAATTGATATGCGTTGCTGGGCTGAAATGGTTTGAATACACTGAGAGCATTAGTCAAGAGCTTCCGAGATCATATTTCCTTATTTGTCTGTTTATGACTTTTTAAAAAATACCATGAATCATTTTCGCTTTAGTCATCGGGATTTTCAAATTGCAATAGAAGGACAGACAAGTTTTTACATTAGTTTTGGTTTGCATTCTTCTACTAAACATCAATTGATATAATCAATGTAACAAAACTCTCGATCTGACCTTTACTGGAAACAAATTAAAGATACCATATTATTTATACTACACTGCACTATGCCGATGAAAACATCATTTCAATACTGTTATCAGTAGAATGATTGAAAATGGCAATAGCAAGCACACAGAATTACACGGCACATGTGCAATCAGAAGTAGACAGGTACAATACAAAACTTACCTTATTGTAGTAGAAACTTTGTCAGGCTCACAAAGGATGTCTAAAGATATACAACACATATACATGAAGTGAAGATAACGAACAGTGACAAAATCCATACATCCTATAAAGAATACAAAACTAAGAGAAGGGAAAACAGGGACCACCAGAAACACCAGAGGTGAAATCAGGTGTCTAGAAGCAAACATCCTTCAAAGACCCGTCACACAAACCGCAAGTCCTATATCTTGATCGGTAAATGGAGTAATTTGTTGTCAAATCAGTAGAGAGGGGGAGAGCACTAAAATGACCAAAGACACGAACAGGTCAATCACATGCTTCCTGGTTTTTAGCTTGCTAATCAATGTTGTATATGGAGCGAATTAGGACATTTCTTATGTGTCCAATGCGCTGTTTCACAATATACAAAGTAGAAGCGATAGACTTGATTAATTTGTGGTAGGTTGGTGTTGCCAGGTTTCGTCGGTCTCGTTTCAGTCCGCGTTTTGCAAATTATGTGGTCGTTATGAATTTCTGATTTACAAATACAAACCTGTTCTTGGGTCGGATACTTTCTGATACGTTTCATGCCAATAACTGTTGTTGGGCCGGTCTTTGCATGCTAATTTTGGTTAAGGATTGTTCCGTTTCCCTCATAAAAATGTAGGACTCGTGATGGGTTTGGCTGGTCAGCAAAGGATACTTATTTCTTGTGGGCACCTGTTCCTATCTATGGATCCGTGGTTCCCTACTCTTATTTTTGTATTCTTTATGGGACTGATCGTTATTTTCACTTCTATATACAACACAACTTAAAATTCCTTCGAAGGAACATTAATAAAATAAGACAAAACAATTCGATAAAACATGTCCCCGTAAATCACACTGTATTTGTTACGTTAACTGATGCTACTCAAATTCCAAACAGCACAACTTAACCTTAAAAAATATGATATAAGCGTAAAGCAAACAGTTCAAAAATACTCACATTTGTCAGATCCAAAATCCTTTTTACATTTCTTATCACATGAATCATCATTCAGTCTTGATGGACAGGTGCCTTTAACATAAAGAAGCGAAACAATGTTTGCACAAATACATGTAGCTGTAGTCAAACAAACACTTAAATTCGGTTATGAAGAGAATAAACAAACTGACAGGAAGATATAGTCTTTAAATAGGTTGAATATAAATTACTAAATACCCGTATAAATGGTGAATTTTAATACAATTTGTAATATCCACAACTGTTAAGATACAGCAATGTTGTTTTTTTTAAACTTCTATGCAGTTTTACATGTATGAATTTCCAACTCACAAACATCATGCAAATCCTCGTTCCACAGGCAGTAGAAGGAACAGCGCACTTCTTTTATAACATCCGAGAACTTATCGTAATATGGACAGTAACCTAAAGGAAAGTCAATGTGAAAAGGTCAAATAAACAGAGTGATCCGTAGTCAAAAGCATTATGTAAAGAATGTCCTAAAAATTGTCCGAAAGCATTTAACCTAATGATGGTGTTACTATAACAATTGATATGAAACACGTCACACAGCATTACACTTAATGATGGTATCACTATAACGATTACAACATTTGCAAAATGCTGATTTTTAATTATGCAACTTTCAAGACTGTTGAAACTCTTATAACATCAACTTATTTGTATTGATACACATATATCTGCTATGTCGCTTTTGGTCTAAATCTGCGACTGTATAAGTGTTTATAGGTAGAGGACTAGACATAGAGCTGACCGAAATAAAATCGTTACAACGTTTCTATACACCTGATCCCATTTCTGGTATGTCAAAGGGATTCGTATTTTCCTCTCTCTTAATTTTGTATTCCTTATAGGAATTGTGACATTTGTCATTGCTTTTTATATTCACTTGTCCATGCAAGATCAACAACATACAATGATTGATTGTATATTGTTTAACGTCCCTCTCGAGAATTTTTCACTCATATGGAGACATAACCAAGACCGGTGAAGGGCTTCAAATTAGGTCTATCCTTGCAGATGTGGAGGACTCTTTAGCATGCCGTATCTACTGTGACACAGGACATCCGTTTTTAAGATCATTTCCTAGGACCGTGACATTCACTGCTGATGTCGAGCGCTTGGAGATGGAACTGTCACTACCTGTTTTAACGACTTAGGTCTGTTGCGGCCGGGACTCGAACCACGACCCTCCGAATGCGGGGCAAACGCTCTACCTCTAGACCACCGCGGCGCCATACGGAGGCTTAAAATAAAAATTGATTTGTTTGATGTACTCCAACCGACGCGTGAAATTTGTCCCGACCCAATCGTTTTTTCCACACTTCGAAATTTTAAAATTCTTTTGGCTCCCTGGAAAGTAGACATTCTTCAAATTAGTTTTAAACTTGATGCCTTTGGGGGGAGGCTAGTTGTTTACAGAATTTTCGTTACACTGTATCAAAATGTTCTTTGGGCGTCTTTCGGTTCTACTTTCACTTTGATAATGACCATTTGTTATACCGGAAACTTTTCAAACACTGAACGATCAAATATACCGGATCCCTGCTCCAAATTACCACATTATCTACTAACAAGATGGAGGAAGAAGCTACGAACTCCCCTGTCGAGGCTTGATCGTATTTGTGTACAAAAGTTTGAAAACCATGTTACTTAAATAAAAAATCAGGTGAGATAGCGCACCAAAATTATGGAGGACCACTAGTCTAAGTTCAACTTGATGGTCTATATATATTTCTGAAAAAGCACGCATAATATTTTGATATGGGATTATTTAAATGTTATGATGATTTAATAAGTGAAAGACACTTTTACTTTGCTCTTAAACTGAGACACACGAATGGAACATGATCGTCACAACAAACTGAACGATGCGGAGAAGTCGGCATCAAAATTATATTGGGCAATATCAAAACTGATTGTAAATTGCCGTCATCATGTAGTTCACTTGGATATTCATGGATCACACTAAAGTGTTTAAGTGATTACTATTATGAATGTCAAACCACAAATAGAAGAACCAATCGATGGTAATAAAAAGGGGTATTGATTTATTTATTAACAACTGTATAGGTCCTCATCCGTGACGAATACAAAACGTCCAGAGAAAATTTCAAAAGCTATTGGAAGATGTACGTGTATTATATACAATGTGTACAAAATTAATTTTTTAAACTTTATTCTGTCTGGTAGCGTTATGTGTTTAATGAAAATATCAGTAAATTTGTAAATCTGATTTTCATGACATTAAAAAAAAAATTAAATACCGACCTAACTACCCGACTTGAAAATGTGGGTCGGAGTACACCAAACAATTTTTTTAATGATGGCCTGAATGGCAATTAGCAATATTTTGTTTTTTAAATGAAAGTTTAATGCAGGATATCCAAGTAGATACAAAACAAAAGTAGAGCATTTGCATTAATTTTATCTATCTTTACATTTCGTTATCTTTACAATTATAATTGATATTTATATGACATAAGCAAACTCTCGACTTGTCAACTATCTATTTTAATGTATTTAACCTCAAATCTGCATATTTGAAGAGAGGTCAATATATTCATTAGACATACAAATAGAAAGTGCGATGAAACTTTTACATAACGTTATAGAGAAAGATACCTTTATCATAATTTACATGATTTACTAATCATGGTTCTTGAGATTTATTAATTTTGTACCTGGGGTAATCCATTTCCACTGTACACAAACTTCCATTTCCTTATGTTGATCATCAGGAATGCAGTGATTGACCACGTGTTCACCCGTGCAGGTTATTTTATCCATGTTTGTTCTGTCCAGTTTATAAGTCACCAAACACGATGTGGTGGTGTATCTGAAGGATACACATTGTGAAATATGTAAACTCAAGATACACAATAACGTCACCAAAACAATCATATTGGACACACCATACGAACCAGGAACTAGAAATTCCCAAAGTATTCTAAATCGAAAGTCGAAATACATATTCATATCAGCTCATGCATCAAATGCACCTCCATGCATGAAGTGTCAAAACACTTTAATGCTTATAGTATAATAATATGAATAAAACCTCAAACAGATCTCATACAGCAGACAAGATATTAACATTTCACAATGGAAAACGTTCACTCCCAGACGCTTGATTTTTATCGGTGGTTAGCTGAACGCTTGAATCAAATGTAAACAATATGGCGAACCGCTATTTCGCACTGACGGTGGTGCAGTTGAAGAAGGAGCTTGCCTGTAGAAACGCCACGACGCAAGGAAGGAAGATAGATTTAGTTAGACGGTACATTTAACTTCTTTCTTCTGCTGTTTTACCGAAAAGTTTCATTTAAAAAAACCTGTAAAGTTAGACTGTGTTAGCATATAGTCACGATAACTAGATCTGGTATGATTACATACTAGTACGCATTTCATCTCGAAAAAGACATTCGCACGGGATATTGCTTGACTTCTCAGAGTGTGGTCTACATACTTCTTTGGCTGCTATATTTGGGTTATCAGAATCTTTGTTTTATTCATCAATATAGGAATTTTAATCAACAGCAAAGGGATTGGGGGGGTGGGTATTCAAAGGTTCATGACTATGCTTGAGTCTCATTCTGTATATAAAGCCTTTATTGTATATTCTGTCAGCATTCATAAATCTTCAGGGGATCAAACCTGAACATTTACTGTCTTAAAGGTTAAACTTGTCATAAAGTTCCCATCATTCCTTAAAATGCTACATACATGTATGTAATGTACTCTTAGTCTATCATCTTGAATGATGTATTTGCCCGTTTCAGATTAGAAGCATATGACAGAAATGCCAATTTCCAGCAGCCACCTGTTCTGTTACCAGATCCTTTGGACGTAAACTGGCCTACAACAGGATTCCAACAACTCAATTCAGAGCACAGGAAATTACTACCTTCTATTACAAGGGAACAGATAGAAGCCTATTTTCTCCATAGACTTGCTGGTATTTATGCATTGAAAGCAATGATAGTTTTCGTTTTTCTCCATAGTATATCTCATTCAATTCATTCCTTGCAAATGATAAAATAACTAGTGAAATGAACATACACAGATCTGAATTTTTTTTTACAGGTGGTAGTTGCTAAATTATGGGGGAGGGGGGGGTAGTGTTAAATAAAGTCCATGGTTATCTGCATATCATATGCAAAAATTATGGAAAATAAATACTTTTTTTTCAATTCAGGAGAGAGGTCCTTCCTTACCCTTGAAGAAATTGTTATGCTTAAATAAACATCATTTTATACACCCGGTACAGCACAGGCACTTGTTTCTGTAAATAACTTATGACCTCTGTATACTAATAATAACACATAAGTTATTTACAGAAACAAGTGCCTGTGCTGTACATGCATGTATTATGATTCACTTTTGTCATGAATAAATATATGCTATATCATATTTCAGGAGATAATGAAGCGGCATGTGATATCAAGGCAGTTAAGAATGGGGAACTATTGTACCAATCCGAGAGAGTTTTGGCATGCTCAGTTATCATTGAAAATGATGTATTTTTTACTGGAATAGTCAGTGCAGCCATGAAAAATAAGGTAATTATCAAAAATTTTATTCAACGCAATTTGATATTTAAACATGGTATACGCTTTTTCAAGTTCTTGCTTTAATCAAGAATATTTTAGTAGATATTTCCAAATAAATATTCCGGGGTATATGAATAAGTAGTCAGCAGTATGACACTGAAAAACATGTACATATATGTGTAGTTTCGTCATTTAAAAAATATATACATGTATATTTCAAACCAAATCACTGAATACTTCAAAGAAATCACTGTCTAATTTGAAAGGTTATTACAGGTCACATACAGCTATAAACTAAGGCTGGAGAAAGAATCTGGAGATGTGCTAAACTCACACTGTGAATGCCCTGCAGGGAAAGGCCCAAATGGTACATGCAAGCACCTAGCTGCTTGCATGATTATGCTTGAAAATTTTATTGAGAATGGTGAAGTGGCGGTGCAGAAATCATGTACAGAAAATTTGATGATGTTCAACAAGCCAAAGGCATCCCATAAAGGTTGGAATATAAAAATATGCATGGACAACAGCATATAATTACATAAAAGTAGAAAATTCAAATTTGAGTCAACTTTTCCATCTTTGTTGATATATACAATGTGTCATATTATATAAAATTGGGATGTACAATTAACAAATTCATGTTCTTTTTCATGCATTCAGGATCTCCAGTCAAAGTTGAAAAAATTACAATTGGGAAGAGAAAATCAGCCGTTCATTTGGATGACCCACGACCAGAAAAGTTTAGGAATGTAGAGGGCATGCAAGACCGGGTCAGAAACCTATTAATCAACTATACATCAAATACTTCTGAAGACATTGCATTTCGTTATCTTTATGAGAGAGCAGATTTGAAGGTGACTTACAAATTTTGAAAAGTCAATACTTATTTAATTTAGATTCACCATGGAGTGTGACCTTGAATGTAATTAATAATACATCACGGCATTTAGCTTTTTGGTCAGTTTGTCTTTTGAATGCCAAGTGATGGGGCTTCATATGTAAAATAAAATCTTTCTTCTTTCTCACAAAATTTGTGACCTTGACTTGTTTTTTTATTTCACTTTGCCATTACTTAATATATCACATTGGGTTTTGCATGTTTCTGTTGACCTTCGCATATGACCAATATGTTTTTAAACCTAACTATAACTTTGCCTACATTTCATGTTTATCTAGTCTTAATCTTATCTTTGAAATAATGTGTATATATAATGTGTACAGTTTTCATATAGTATAATAAAATTTTACTTATTTTCAGTCTGCAATTCATGACCACCACTACTTATCACTGCCTTTCACAGAATACTGGGTGGATAAAGCATTACAGGTACTTTCAAAATCATAAAATAATTTGGAGATGGGACTTTATGGCTAAATGAATTTTTGCTTGCCGCAGAACTGTATAAAACTACATAAGTACATGACATCAATTATATATAAAAAATAGCTTCATGTATTACCTATCAACTAAGATCAGACATATATATTATGACGATTTATGATTAAAGCCTTTTCTAGATTTTTTCTCCCTTTCATTGCACAGGTAACTGAATCAGAGGTGGCAAGTATTGAAAAAGAAACAAGGGGACAACCTACAAATAAGAGATGGTTTGCAGAGAGAATGTGGAGAATCACAGCATCAAATTTTGGGCAGATTTCAAGAATGACAGACAGACGTAACAAACAGAAGCTTTGTAAATCATTGATATCTATCAAGAGCCTCACCACCCCTGCAGTCACTCATGGAAAATCATATGAAAAAAAAGCAATCAAAAAGTTTGAAGATAACCACAACATAAGAGTTCATGAGAATGGTTTATTCATTTGTTCAAAAATGCCATTTCTAGGTGCAACACCAGATGGCGTTATAGATGATAAATATATAATAGAGGTGAAATGTCCTTATAAAGGGCGGAAACAAGAAATCAACACAAACACAATGGAATATTTCACTTATTTAGAGGTAGTGGGTGGGGAAATCAAGCTGAAAATATCTTCCAATTACTATGATCAAATTCAGGGACAACTGTATATAAGTGGCAGACAATTTTGTTATTTTATTGTGTATACACTAAAGTCACTATTTGTAGAAATTATTGAAATCAACAGAGAATACTGTGAAATGTGCCTTATACCAAAACTGGAGTCGTTTTATACAAAACATTACAGACCTTTCATTGCCTCAAATTTATAAATGATTGCAAATTAGGCCAATTAAAGTTAATTGATATATTATCATCCCCGCCCGCCCCTCAAAAAAGGGCCCATCCCGATTTTTTTAATGCAAAAATTATGATTTCAAACAAACTTGCTTCCCAGTGACATGAGTGAATGATTAAAGTCACAGAATGTTGTTTTATATATATATATTCTACCAAGGAATCTTTGAATTCCTTACTTGATTAACACTTTGTGTGATGCCTGTTTTCATTAAAAAAAAATTCTCAGGAAATAAAAATTACAAAATTATATTCTCCCACCCGCCCCATTTTTTTTTTTTGACCCCAGATGATAATCTACTAATTAGGTTGAATTGGCCTTACTTTGAAACCACCTCCTTCTGTACTACTTAAATGTATGCTACAAATGAAACAATATATTTCCATAAAATTGACTACATGTTGTGAAGTATTGCAGGGAACACTTCAGATTGCCTAATAAAATTGCCCCCAATATGTAATCTGAAATTTTGGACTTTTCATTATGTCAATATGGTGTGATATATTCTAAATTTAAAAATATTAACCAAGGCAATAGCTTGGATCAGTATTTTCAAACTGAGTAAATATCAGAATAGAGAGAAATTTTATGATGGTGAATATCTTACAATGCTAACAAGCATATCTTATATGAATTATATTTAGATAAGTAAATGCTAGTGTCACTACCTTCATATATATATTATTCATATATGTATGAATTCAATAAAACCAATTGTCGAGGACTGATCAACATAAAATGTGATTAATTCACAAGAAATGATATGAATTGAGAAAATCTGTTTAAAACTGCACATCATCATTTAGCCTCTTTTGCTTTAATATCATCACAACTTATGCAAATTTATCTACAATTGACCTTCTAAAATTGCTTAGCACAAAGCAGATATAAATGATTCGGGATCCAAGCTGAATTTTGCTGTGACTAAGTTCATTCTTTAGAATTTTAAAACGTTTTGCCAGACCAATGACCCTTTCTACATGTATGCGTTTTGAAGCTACACGTCGATCATGTACTACTTCATGGGCTTCAAGTTGGGATATACCTTTCAAAAATGTTGGAGTATTTACTTGAACATCCTTGTTAGCAAAGAGATCTTGCACCATGATGCCTCGATCAGCCATGATGCTGTCGCCTTTCTCAAACATACCATCTTTCAATAAATCAGATCTTTCAATAATCATTCTATCACTTGCAGACCCACCATAAGCATCGGAAACATATGACACAGCCCCTCTGGGAGTCACTCCAATCATTGCCTTTATAGTATTTCTATGCTTATAATTTGACCAAGTGATGGACTGAGCATTGACGTCTGACGGCTTCTCAACTGGTATTTCGGTGGCATCCAGTATAACCCTAGTGTTTGCAAACTTCTCTGCAAAATTTGAAGGCATAAAATCTTGAACTGTGTCTTGTGATGGCCATATGTTCATTTCCTTTAACTGGAAATACAAAAAATTTATCCAGGTTGTTACAATCCTAGATACAGTTGACACTGAAACTTGAAAGAAAAGTGACAATTCAAAATCCTCTTCATCGTCGGAAACCCACGGTTGATTACGCTTCGTTCCTCTCTCCATCACCCGTGGGTCCATTCATACCTATTCGCTCGTTCTCATGAATAATTCATGAGGCAATTTGATTGGGCGCTTTACGTATACCCTGAGCGAATTCGTCCAATCAAAAAGACGCTTTCAGTCCAATTTCGGTATACAATTCAAAATGGCGATTGCTGAACGGTTCGGAATAAGCAAATTAAAGGATTTCCAAGAAGACACCATAAACAAGTTGTTAGAAGGAAGAGATGTATATTTGTCAGTGAAGACAGGGGGCGGGAAAAGCTTATGTTATCAAGCTTTCCCATTGTTGTGGACTGAAAAACATCGAAATCCCTGCAATGTTTTAGTGATAACCCCTCTGATTTCAATAATGAAAGAGCAGTGCGAGTCTTTGATGTCACTTGGATTTACTGCGACCTACATCGGAAGAAACTCAGAAGAAGATGATCAAATAACAGATGAGAAGTTTCAGTTTTTATTTACCTCTCCGGAAGCGATTTTATCCGTTACGAAATGGCGTGAAATGGTGACCAGGAGCCAGCACTTCAAATTGATTGTTGTAGACGAGGCCCATACTGTTTTACGATGGTATGTTTTCAGAGAGAGAGAGAGAGAGAGAAAACAAGCATCCTCTAAGCATGTGCACTTATAATAATAACCTGTACTCAATATCAAAGGAGTCCAATTCAATATTAGCATTTATATGTAATTGTTTTAAAAATGTACTGTTGTTTCATGAGCTTTAGTGTATCATAATTTAACCAGATCTAGCACAATGACTGTCTTTATTTAGTTATAGCTTTATTAAGCTATGGGTGTCCAAGTACTGTACTTAACACACTCGTTTCTCACCGGTGGGACCAGAGTTTGATCCCTGTGGTCAAACAGTACACAGTGGGATCAGTTCTCCACGGTCAAAGATGCTTAAAACAGCTTTATAAAGTTATAAGGCTAAATAAAGCTGTATAGCTTAGTAAACAGCTGATAGAGATTGTGCTGGACCTGTTAACCATGAGCAAGTTTTGCAAAATGAAGAGTTTTCTATTTTTATTTCAGGGGAGAAAGTGGTTGCAGAGGTGATGAACCTTTCAGAGTGTGGTATGGTAAAATTGGAGAAATACGATCCCTGATTCAATGCCCTATTTTACTGATAACTGCAACTGCTAACAAGGCAGCTAGATCTGACCTGAAGAGAAAGTTTGCCATGAATGATTGCTTTGAATTGATTGACAATCCTGATCGAGACAATATTAAACTCTTTGTGAAAAAGGTAAAAAGTACAATACCAATAGCAGATTTATTCTTGTTTTTAGTAAGATTATTGAAGGAAAAAAAAGAGCTATGTGAACGTTATATTATTTTTTGTCCTTCTATCAAGTTATGTGGAGATGTATTTAGTGCATTTAAGATGGAAAAAACTCAGAACATTGATATGTATCATTCAAAAACAATTGAAACTGTAAAAGAAAATATTAAACAGGATATGCAGGATGAAAATGGTAAAATAAGAGTATTGATTGCAACAAGTGCTGCAGGAATGGGGGTTAATTTTAAAGGTGTAAACAATGTAATTCACTTTGGTCCACCAAAGGATATGGATTCTTTTGTACAGCAGTTAGGTAGAGCAGGACGAGATGGTTCACAAACAGCAATGGCCTTATTACTTTATAATTCAAGACAATGCAAAAATTTAGATGATGATATGAAAAAGTACATTGATAACTCGGATAAGTGCAGGAGACAAGTTATGTTGTCTGCGTACAACTATGATCCAGCAGAAAACAGAGTGAAGCATTTATGTTGCGATATATGTAATGCTAGTTGCTCATGCGGAAAAGACAATTGTAATGATTATGAACATTCATTCATGGATTATGAGGAACTACAAGAAACATCTTCTGATAACTCTGAGAGTGAAAGTGATACTGATTCTTTCTAATTGCTTGTATTTAACCATTTAATATTGTCTGAAAGACTACTAGTAATGTTCAGTATTTGTCAAGTTATTGACGTGTAAAAAAAGAGCATTAAATTTTTGGCTGTTATTTTTATACTGTAGTTCAGAGTTGGACGAAATTTCAATATTGACCTTTGATATCTGCCAAATATTTGTGATATGAAGAATTTTCTATCTCAGGTTATTTGTATAATCAAAATATTATATATGGAAAATATGTCCATTTTATTTAAACCCTTCTGAAAAATTGTGGTATATTTCTGTCCCCTCTCATTTTTTCTACAGATTATGCAGACATGAAAGATAATTGTGTGAACATGCAAGAAAATTCTGTTCATATAAATAAGTCAAATGTTACGATAAGTATGTCACAAGAATCAACATAATAATCTTGCTTGTTGACATAAGTATATTTCAAATTACATATTAATTTTTCATGTTAATTAAGTTGCATACCATGATGTACATGAGGTAATAAATTGCCATTAGTGGTCATTGTTCGTTGTTTTCATATCAAGGGAAAAAACCAATTACCTTATTTTACCACTTTTTAATCATAGCAAAAATATCTTAAGTGCAGTAGTAGATGAAGTTAGATCCCATTCATTTGTGTGGCATGTCATGTATGTGATGAATAACAATACATGATGAGTAATATAAAGTGGTGTGTGTACTTTTATACAAACTGGTCATAAAAATAAAAAAAATAAACCTTCATTTGAGTAAATACCAATTTATTAACATCAGATATATGTAATCTTAGTTGTAAACTCCCAATCTACTCCATTTATACTCTGATATTTTGAACACTTAACATGTTCAAGTATCATTACATTATTTCATATACTGATTGGCAACTTCTCTCTGATGAAAAATCCACTCATGCAAATCTTTACAGTCAATACCACTGATTGGATCTTTAAAATTGTGGAAACATGACCATGTTAAGTCTTTAACGAAGTCTTTAGATCTTAAGCAGTTTATAACGGCCACAATGTCCTTCGTCTTGTCAACCACTGGTCGACTGCTTTTGGATCTTGCTGTTTTTGTGGACGACATAAGACTCTCTTTTACAGCATCAATGAATTGAGTAGTCATACAGATTTGTTTTGCTGACTTATATGACTTGTTAGAACCCTGAGTGTTCAACTGGCTCTTTATATTGCCCACTTGTAACTCAACACAGTTATCATTGGGAATACACTGTCCAGTTCCACCTTTTAAATTTACTGTCATATTCCATTTGTATTCGAAACTCAGCTCAGGACTTAGAAGATAAATGTAGCAAAGAGTTCTGAAAAGCCAGATTTTATACTTTGAGTGCTTCAGTCCTGATGCGAATAACCACTCAAAATACACATTTCGTACGATTCTATCACCATCACCCATTCGATACGAGTCGCAGGTGTCTCTGTGTAGCAAAGACATGAATAGAAAAGTCTGTATGGGATTGTAACACACAGAGTTTCCCTTCGGAATATGAAATTTCCAATGATGTTTCTTTTCTAGATGTTTTTTAAGCCAGCCTCTTTTATGATATTGTTTTCCACATACTGCACATAAAAAGAAATCAGCAGACTTCATAGCATCAAGGTTATTTACATCACCGTCCAGAGCCCCCATGTCGTCAACGATATCCTGAAAGGAAACTTTGCTTACTTTCAGCTCATTCAAAACTCTTTCTGCTGCATTCAGAAGCCACTCATTTTTCTGATTATCAGACATCAACGAAAACAAGGGTATCGGATTAGGTGTACAACTCAAATCCTCCATTTGCATGAGATCTAGAAATGCTGCAACAATGTACGAGTCTGTGATGTCTGTTATGAAGTCATGATGTGCTCTGAATAATTAAATAAAGTAATAATAGCAAACTTTCAAGTTTTAACAAGTGGCCCACAGGCCATAACAGTCACCTGGATATAGCTTTTTGTAGTTTTCAAGAAGTTAAAAATGTATATAATTGTTAACATGCAACGGATAAAGACGAATGGCAATAGGTCTCCTGGGTGACTTAAAAATAGGCTCTACTAAAATTCATCCATTTTGTATGATTCTGATAATACATATTACAGGTTCGATGCAATGTATATATTTTGGAATGTAACAACCCAATTTTAACACTTATAAAAGGAATTGTCATATCAAGAAATTAATGAAGTACATGTGTGACATGTATGACTAGCAATACCTGTAGCTTGAATTGACTTCTTCAGGGCCAGAAACATTTCGTCTATTAATCAGATTCCGCAACTGGTATAAAGACCCTTTATCTGCACTGCTTTTCTCTTTGTAGAAGAGCTGATAAATTCCCTGCACAAAGAAAAGTGAACAAGGTTATTCAAAGAAGAATAGCAACAACCAAAATATTTGTAGCTTAAAAATTCAGATTGTTTAACCAATGGTTCTATTTGTTACTTTATAAAATTTTACAAAGGCAAAAAGAGCTCAAAAATTATTAACTACTATATATTACATTTATAGCCCTTTTCAAAAGCCTGAATGGCAGGTTTGTTTTTAAAAAATGCAGCATTATTATGAAATATGTATCATGAAAATTCCAAACAATGCAAGAAGTAATTATATCAATCTAATTACTCTATATTTTAACAAGATTTCTATAATTGAAACAAAAAATATGAATGTAAAATGAAACAAACACAAAATTAACATTTCAAAACAAGAGGCCCATGAGCCACATCGCTCTGAGTCATCTTAACAATAATTCATATTTAAAAACTGTTCATATTTATTAGCATGTAAAACTTTGATCCCCTACTGTGGCATCATCCTAACCCGTGGGCCATAATTTTAAAAAACTTAAATCTGCAATATATCAGGAAGCTTCCATGTAAATTCCAACTTTTCTGGTTTTTCTGATTGTTGGAAAGAAGATTTTTGATTGAACCATATTTGCATTTTTGTGATTATCTCCCCCTTGAAAGGGGTATGGCCCTTCAATTGAACTGATATTTTGAATTCCCTTCACCCAAAGATGATTTGTACCAATTTTAATTTAAATTGGCCTGGTGGTTCTGAAGAAGTTTAAAATGTGAAAGTTTACAGACAAACGGACAACAGGTGATCAGAAAAGCTTACTTGAGCTAAAAAACTATAATAAGGTAACAATTTGGCTAGGGTTTGTGGTAACATTATCGGGAAACTCATGACTGTTTTAGATGCTGCAGTTCCATGTTCAAATTAGTTATAATGTACTGGTCAATGATTGAAAAGATTAATGGGAAGGGGGGGGGGATCTGGAAATAACAGGATTTGAATCTTAAATATTCCTATTCATATAGGGGAGAAAAGTACAGAAAAATATAGCATTACTTACATGTACCTTTAGAATTAATCTCCAGAAAGAAACTATATTTTGGGGATTGGATAAAAACTCTGAAGGTGGCTAATAGTTGTGTTAGAGGAACATGTTTGAACATGGAACTACAGCATCTAAAACAGTCATGAGTTAGAGATATCTATTATTAGTATTCATTAGTCAAAAATTTAAGGAATGGTAATATGGGCCTTAATAAACAACAACTGTAATTTTCAACAAAACTCCAAACTGCTTTCAACTGATGTTAAATTATACCAGAAGGAAGTTCATCTCTCTATGTAGACCCTCTGGTCTGTGAATTACTCCCAATAAAGACTCATACTCAGAAGGGCTGTTCTGCATTGCTTCTTGAGCACTAAATGCCCTTTCGTTTGTCAGGACATCCCCACCAAAAACTACCTTTTCCAAAACATTTTTTTCAGGATTTTCCCTAACATGTGGAACAGCAAGTTGATGAACTCTTTGGAGAATTTCTATCATTCCTTGTGAGCTATTCTCACTGGCATCTACTAAATCACAGTTCAGAAAAACAGATTTCTTTCTCATTTGGTCCATATACATGTGCTCTTTATACTTGGGAAAATTTGTAATATGTAACTGCAGAAAAGGAACATAATGCATAAGAACATTAGCCACATGAAATTTGAAATTGGACATTAAAGAATTCAACTGTTCACTTGATGGGATCCAGTTCACAGCATTCAATGTTGGGAAATCCACAGGCGGATCAAAGGGGACCTTGGATTCATCAAAAGTGATTTGTTTCTCTTTGACCAAAACTAGAAACCAGTGTAAACTTTTCTTTTGATTTTGCAAGCTCATTTTAGAAGGGGTGATTGTAATATCTAGATTGTCACCTAGTATTTCAATTGGTCTCAGCTTTTTGTTACATGTAACTTCCTCTGCATCCATTTGTTCTTCTGTAGCAGTTTCATTCCCCATCTCATGCCTGCTTTCAATCTCCTCAACATAAGATGTCATCATTGAATGGAGTCGATTTTCTTGCTGCTTCACAAGCTCTTTTGTTTTCTTGTGTAGACTTGTAGGGGAAATTGTTATTCCCAAGTCATGAATGATATTCATTCCCTGAAATTCAGATGTATTTTTTTTTTTTAAACTTACAAACAAGAGGCCCATGGGCCTTAACTGTCACCTGAGTATCACAGCCCATACAAAGTCTCAAATTTCTATATAAGCATCAATATGGAGTCTTTTGTGCACATATTCATGATATTTCAAAATACACACAATTCATATTTAATTACAGAATAAGGAAAATGGAAGTTTAGAGGATATAAATCATATCAACATTTCCTAATTGTATTTTTAAACATTTTCATTTTTCATTATATGTGGCCATATTGGCCCCACCCTAGGACCTGAACCCCATACACAGGAGCCTAAAATTTCACAATTTAGGTAGAGAGCGTTATGCACATCATAATCATGCATTTAGTTTATCTCAATTATACATAGGAGTAGAGAAGAAGAGTTTCTAAGATTTAATATATTTTCACTATTTGGCCTAGGGCCTGACCCATCATCATATTTTCAATTTTGGTAAAGGGCTACCTGCTCATTCTGAATATCCATTTAGTTACAATTTAGTATCAATAGCATTAAAAATGTCATTAAAATGTTTTACACAAAAATTCTATATGCCAAATCTTGCCCCACCCTGAAGTCAGAACCCTTATACCAGTGATCATGAAAGTTACAATTTTGTTAGAGGCTCTACATTACTATGCATTTAATTTTTCCCATACATGTGTAGTTGTAAAGAAGATTTTTGAAAATTGGTAAAATTTTGGGCAGTTTTTGTCACGCCCTAGGGGAAATTTAAAATTTATGTCCCCTTGTCCCAATGATGCTTCATACCAAATTTGAAAAGAATTGGAATGGTAGTTATCAAGGAAGAAGTTAAAGATGTTTAATTGTTAACTCACGACGGAAGACGCAAGACGACGGATGCAAAACAATTGCAAAATGTGACCTACATGCAAGTCTACTCAGGCGACCTAAAAATTTACTTGTACATTGGTAACTACAGTTTATCTGATTCGAACACTTAATTCAATTTCATGCAAATTTAATTACCAGATACATTACACAACCCAAATTCAAACTGGCTAAATGTAGCACTGGATCCTCGAAAGTACTACCTCCTGCAGGCCTTTTTGATTGTAGGTCATACCTGTGATACAGCAATTAAATTACATACACATGGAGATTTATAAATATAGATGTCATTTACAACACTTTTTAAATTTTATAATACCTCTCTGTTCAAGCCACATTTCTGGAGAATTAAGCCTAGTATGTATTGCAACTGGTTAATGGTCTGTGATCTTCCATACAAAAGTACAGCAAGGGATGTAAGCATCTGTGGTAGGTTTTTCTTCTTTTGCAAGCCAACAACACTGCTAAATACTGAATACAGATATGGTGCCTTTAGTTGGAGCTGCTGACTTGTACATTTCCAGTCAAATTTTATAAGTTTTTCATTGTTGGATGCATGTCCTTTGAATATTTCACTATCCTTTTTTGAAATATGTTTTATTTCATTTAGTATCACATTTTTAACAATGTCAAACATTTCCTTCTTGTAATTTTCATTCAAACTTAAATTCTTCAGCACTGCTCGAGGTGAGGCATTATTCAGCAATGACTTTAAAGCTGCCTGCTCGTGTTCTTCTTTGATAATCTTTAATCTTTCAACACCACTGTACTTCACTACTATCTGTATAAAGATGTAAATGTTCATTTATAAGAAAATCCATTCAAAGTAAAATAAGTTCAGGGGCGCCAGTCGTCGCCCCAATAATTTTGCCCCCCCCCCCCCCCAATAAAAAGATAATAAAAATAAATATATAAAAACAAAATTAAAAACTTTGTAATGGTGATATTTACTCATTGGAGTGGTGAGTATAAGGGCGACCTGTGGTCAATGGAGCGACAAGTGTGAAAGCTATTGTTTACACAGATGCAAAAGGGAATGTACATGTATGTCTGTATACATGTACAGGTGAGTGTAAACAATAAAAGGGGCTTCAATGCTGTAAGAACAGGTTTGCTACAAATTGTTCATTGTCTGATTAATTGGTAGATCGATGTTTGGAAGCTTTAATGATTCTGGGTTGTAAGTCATTAAAAATTATCAAAAAATATTAGAATTAAGAAGCATACATATAAATTAAAGGAAAATACTGAAAATTAGTTAAATTCAACGTCTAAAACAACTTGTTGAGATTTTTTCTACCTTTGTCACACATATTCCTGCATTTCAATTTTAAAACAATAGAAGGATTAACAAGTATTGATAAACTTGTTTATCTTAATTTCTTAAGTGTTGCGTTCTTTCAATTCAACCCTTCTTGGTTTAAACGTTCCATACCTATGGTTACATTATGACGAAATATCAAAATATTACATTTTATCTACTCTAGGATATTTTAAACAGACATGACAGAAACAAATCTTATGTATTACATGTATTGAAATCATTGCACGGTTCAAATACATTACGCTAAACATGATATTTGTGAAAGTATTTTTTAAATCTTCATTTTCACCCCTCTTATTTTCAGACAAAAGATCATGGAACATTAAAGAAATACCCCCCCCCCCCCCCAAATGATATTTTAAAAAAATAATTACCTTCACGTCAAATTCCTCAGACTGGTCTTTCGTTTGAGTACACTCATCAATCTTTTTATCATCGTGGCACTTTACAGGTTCAACTCTTCTTTTGCTTGAAGAACTAGGACTTAAAAACAAACCCTTTTTTACTTTTGATTTTGGAGTTGGGGTGAGTTTTAATGAACTTAACACTCGTTTTGTCCCTTTAGGCGTTGACAGTTTGTCTTTAAGACTTCGAACACCTGTCATATCTTTCAACGTGGATAACAGCTTATCTCGTTCGTCTTTTATGCTAATTAATTTAGTTTTCAGATCGTTGTTGAGCTTTTGAACGCGGTTGAGCTTGTTGGCACATGAATTACATGCAAATCCTTTTATGCTTGGAACGCACATAAGTTTGTACACATCCTTGTACTGTTCCTGACTCGTGGCTGACGATAGAGACCTGTATGATCGGTCAGTGATGGTCTTTTGGCAAAGCACGCAATATTTTACAGGCGCGGTCATATTTGCTGTGGTAGCAGTTAAGTAATGCTACCTTTAAAAACAGAAGAGTTCCGTTATTATAACGATTACTTTGATTGGACAATATTTTTAGATATTATTCATGAGAACGAGCGAATAGGTATGAATGGACCCACGGGTGATGGAGAGAGGAACGAAGCGTAATCAACCGTGGGTTTCCGACGATGAATCCTCTTTAGCCTGTCTCAATTTCATCAAAGTTAAAAAAAAAGTTGATCCCTTGGTTCTAAAGTTACACATTTGTAATCTAATTCATTCACACATGGACCAAGACAGTGATAAAATATCATAAACTGATCGTAATTACTGAAACCAGTGTAATACGAAACAGCATCTGCATTATCTTTAAAATTTTCAATGGAACATTTCATAGCAAAGGGATTTTGCACAAATTTTTTTCCTAGATCCTGGATTTCTGTTGGTGTTTGATCAGCCTGCCCAGTCTTTACTGTATGATCTATAACCACTTCTTGCTGTACACCTGTAATATACATGTACAAGTAAAAATAGGTGGAGATTTCATGTGTCTTACCAATACAGTAACTCGCTTAAATCTTTAACTGAAAGTACAGAATGTTTTTCAGTTCTTTTGATGTGGTGTATGTTCTTTTTTCCCTTTTGGACTTAACCTAACATAACTTAAATGCCCTATCAGCAAATTTCTGACATTGCATATATTTGTGGACTTTTACATTGTGACATAATAGTTAAATGGCCTATCAAAGCATTGTTTTACATGCAGTGGATATGGCTAAATGCAGACTTAAAGATTCCTTTATGTCTGTGCATGTGACACAACAAGCACTAAAGTATCATCATTATACCCATGGCCATAATGTCAGGTTCCTCCAATGGTTGATTTCTCCTCTTAAATCTTAACTGTCTTGGGCTTGGGCCAGAAACTTCCTCCCCAGGGATCAGAATGGAAGGAACAGCATCTTCTTTAAGGCGAAGGCGGTCAGCTGAAAACAAAATTTCATTATCCTTATAGCAAGATGATGGTTTGCTCTTTCAATTTTCTTAATTTTTGAAAGACTTTTTCATTTTTTGTTATGAGCTTGTTACCAAAAAAATAAATACATGAATTAAAAGGCATATTTGAAATCACTTAATTCATGTTTTTGATTGGATAAAGTTTAAAAACATTTTTTTTTTGGTTTGCAAAGGCAAAATGGGGTAGGGTTTATTTAAATATATTTCAACTTTTGAATATGCTAATTGTAAAACCTGGCATACAAATGATATTATGAATGAAAACATTAAGGTACAGTGTCCCCTTCCATCTATGTCATACATTTTGTGACTAAAAAGTGAATTGTTAATGCTTTAATCTTTAAAAAGTCAAAAGATAACTGATTATTGTTGGTAATTAAATTATTCCAACACTAATATTGCTGAATATTTATTGTTAGGACTATTCTTTGCTTTACATACACTTTATGTATGGTTATTTGGTTATCTTAGCAAGATTATTATAATATCACTTGCCTGTCATTACCATTCCCTTCGTCATTCTGAAATATAAAAGAAAACAGAAAGCAACACGAACACATGCAAATCAAATAAATGCAATGTAATTCAAAGTTCTTGCACTTGTATGTACATACAAGCAATATGAAATCATTAATGCAATACAGGCTAGGAATTGCATCATCTGAACTGACTTTATTGTTAAGAAGACTGACTTGTTCTAAGAAATAGAGGAAGGAAGCTCTAGTATATAGCCAGAATTTATAAGTGATGAGCCCTTTTATCAAAATTTCCAACACGCAACAAGAAGCAATTACTTGGCCTGTATTTATGACATCAAATTGAAACTCAAATTGAATATGAATAAAAACGGAAGACAAATATCATCATTAAGTTTATAAAATGTGTTTTACATTGATAATGATCGATATTATGGCTTCTAACCTGACGTGTCCCTGTAATCACTTTCGCAGAAGTGAAGGTGGCAAACAACATCTGCATTCTTAGGCTCCCACAACTTTTTTGATTTCGGATCAATTCTTTTGATTGCAACAATCCACTGAAAACGTTTATATTTGTCTTTTGGGAACTGATGTCCACCATAATTACTACAGAGCGGCACAGAACAACGCTGTGGCATGTCGACTATCACTTGCTTCGCGCTTTGTTTACCGTGGATTCAAGCGTCTCAAACGCACAGTTAACCACCGATACCTCATCGTCATAAAATGAAAAACCAAACCGGACGGGTGTTTTCCATTAATTGATATTCAATTCGTCGTATGGGATTACTGCCACAAAGTTATTTTTTGGGAGTTTATTTTATCTACTCTTCTATGCAGCCACTCGGCTGAAAATGGTGTGGACCTTAGCACGTCTTTACAAACAGCTGCAATGTTCAGTGCTAGCAGCAAATACAGGTAGTTCGTAAACCGTTTACGTATTACACGTTTAAATGCATAGTTTCTGTAAAATTCACTTTTCTAACGTCGGTCAATTGAGTATGTAAATTGAAAAATGACCAAATCATCACTAGAAATACAATCTTACGTCAACAGCGATATTTTTAAACAATTCAAAAATTTCTACACGTAAACAAAATACATACCACCGATCATAATATACAGCACAGGTCAAAAACACGGTCCGCGTACTGAAAGTCCACGATCTAGCGTAGGCCTAGAAAAAAGTCGGTGTCTTTAAAATTGCGGTTTCTGCGTATTCTATAGCAGTTACATGGACCTTTAGAATCTGAGATGCACATACATGTACACACACGAGTCCACAACCTGGACATCAAACGATCAGCAGTGATAGAAGCGTCAACTGATTTGTGTTACATGTACATAAGTAGCGTCAGATTGAAGCGAACCTCGCCATGTTCAATGTTAGGGTGACTGCATTCATTGTCCACTTTAATGATAAAACTTCTGAGCTTGACAGTAAATTCATTTTAATCCTTTAGTGTGGAAACAACCAGCCATGCATTTTAAACTTTTTCAAACTTTCAGTTGTAAATTTAATCAAATAGCGATAAACAAAATATGTTGTTTTCAAGACAATTTGTCATAAGTTTGAAAATAAAAACACACGCCATAGAATTCCAGTTATTTAAAATACGCATTTTGATACACTTTTCCTGTGGGCCGCAACCAAGTTCTTTAAAAACAACAAACGTCACCTGATTGACAGATAGAGCACGTGTACCTCAGGTGTAACAATAGAAATTAGAAAATCAGTACATGCAGTGAATAAAATGTCAATTTAGTTTTCCTTTGCTACATATAGAGATCAAATTACTAATTATTTTAATTTTTTTTTTTTTTTGCCTTTTATATTCATAATGGTGAAATAACTCTACATATCATCTAATAAATTGATTTAGACTTTTGCATTATTCATGTGCAGAACTACTTGCACTCATATTCTATATATGCACTTCTCTATCGATTCACGTAATCTTCATTATTTATACACAAAGTTGAACCCATTATTTACCTTGTTTAAATTGCTCAATATTGTTAAATAAAAAACTAGGGAATTAAAGAAAATAAATTTCTTCATATTCTGTTCATCGTGTTAAATTATATCAAAAAGGTTTATTGATGTACATCAATTACTGAAAGTTTGGTTTTCCTACAAAGTCATTGATTTATCACATCTTCAAATACAAATTGAATTCTTTCTACTAATCAAATAGATGAAAACAAATTGTCGCAGTCAACTATTTATCCCGAAACGAGGTCTTTCATGCAAATACCATAACAATTAGCTTCACGAAGAAAAGGTAAGAGAATATCGTTAAATCATACATATGGACGAAGACCAAGTAAAGGCGTTGGACCTAGCCAAAGAGACAATAATTTCATTAAAACTGACCAAGCCGGTTGTGGAAAGACTTAATATTCACTAATATGATTAAAATTTCCAGAGCATTTCGCTGTTTTTGGTAGGTATTTTTTCATGGAAATCCGAAAGAACCATGAAAACACAATTGGCATTGCTCCACATAATATTCGTATTTCAAACGATGTGACTCTATTTGAACAAAATAGTTCACCAAGCTTTATATTTCCACGAGTTCAGATCCAAATTCGATCATAAAAATGAAATAGCATTATTTCTTTGGGTAATTCATAAAAATGATCAAAACTTTATGTTATAAGATTAAACAAATATGTCATCAAGTAGCACTTGTGCATGAATCGCATACATACATGTTTCTGGTGTACAGTGCGCATAATAATGATAATAATAATCAAAAACACGTACCCTCTTCCAATCCCCAACCCCATTCATGTTAGAGCATAATCAAACATTGTTCCGTCTTGATCTGACCTTCAGGTACAGTGTATACAGTTTGTCACTACCATCTGCTCCAAATCATAAGCAATTGGATGTTTAAATTTTTCTTTTATATCCAAATCTAAATAACCATTTTAAGTTTTATTTTCTGACAGTCAGGACAACAAAGAGAAATTACTCATATTTCCATGCTCTAAGCCTAAACTTACCCGACTGTTTCTACACAATAAACTAGCGTCTTTTTACTATCATCGGTATTGTCTTACCTTTTCTTGCAGCTAATGGTATTCGTGGACCTCTTCTTGGTTTTTCCGTTCTAAAGATAATGGGCCGGCACAAACTATATAACACCACACCCTCCGTTCTAAAGATAATGGGTCGGCACAAAACTATATAACACCACACCCTCCGTTCTAAAGATAACTTGCCGGCACAGAACTATATAACACCACACCCTCCGTTCTAAAGATAATGGGCCGGCACAGAAATATATAAAACCACATCCTCCATTCTAAAGATAATGGGCCGGCACAGAAATATATAAAACCACATCCTCCATTCTAAAGATAATGGGCCGGCACAGAAATATATAAAACCACACCCTCCATTCGTTGTAGGTGGTAATGAATTCATTGAATAGTGTTTCACGTCCTTCTCGAGAATATTTCACTTATATAGAGGCGTCACTATTGCCGGTGAAGGGCTGCAACATTTAGGCATATGATCGGCGCTTATGGGCATTAAACAGGGAGGGGTCTTTATCGTGCCACACCTGCTATGACACAGAACCTCAGCTTTTACGGTCTTATCCGTAAATGGTGAGGTTAAACCAATGCTATTGAACGACGTAAAGACATTATTGCGCACCAATTAGCGATACATTTAATCCAAGAATCATCAGTAGATTTAGATTGACCGTTTTATTCAGTTGGTAGTTGTTCGATCAATAGGATTTCTCAGCGAAGTACAGATTTTTTCAAAATGTCACCGGCTGAATTGCGAATATTTGTCAGTTCTTTCCCCTATTTCAAACATAGGTGGCGCAAGACTCGTTCACGTCCTCGTTGACTTCCGGTGTACATAAGATTTATGAGAAAGTGTAAGGTTGTTGTTGTGCAAAGAGGTAGCGGGGGTAAAATTCCCGAAAAATGAAACTTTTAAAGAAACCAATTGGTTCATTGTCATCAAATGTGACAGCGACAACGATCGTTTTAAATTCCACTCAGCGTCGTGCGCTAGAAACACCAGTCTTCAGTTCAGTCCGACTTCACAGATGCAAGGTGAAGATAACGAACAGTGATCAATCTCATAACTCCTACAAGCAATACAAAATAGATAGTTGGGCAAACACGGACCCCTGGACACACCAGAGGTGGGATCAGGTGCCTAGGAGGAGTAAGCATCCCCTGTTGACAGGTCACACCCGCCGTGAGCCCCATATCCTGATCAGGTAAACGGAGTTATCCGCAGTCAAATCAGTGTGCCAAGAACGGCTTAACCATCGGTATGAAACACGTCAGACATCACTTAACCCAATGCGAGGTTGTATTGACGAACTAGATCGTTAAACGACCATAGAATTTGCGAAGTGCTGACTTCAATCAAGACTGTTGAAATCCTCGTACCATCAACTTGTTTGTCAGTAGCTTACCTCGATTTCAAAACTGACTTTACCCAGAACAAGCTCTTGCATATCGAATCAGTTGAGATATATAAACACCATATGCAGGTGATCTGTTTTAAAAGAAAGTCGACCATTATGAGATGTAGAGTACTTCCGTAACAGTGGCCTACTGCCATTGAGGAAAATGAAATGAATAAAAACAATATCATACTTGCAAGCGTTATCCCTAAATATGATACGTAGGAGCAACAAAATAACGTGATATAATAAGAATTCCATGTATTTAATTACTCCCTGGATACTTATCATTTACTTAGCTTGTGAATCAGTCGAATTCAGGTGATGAGAGTTCTCTCCAGGGAAATGGATGTATCTCAAAATTTGCGTACTGGCACGTTTCTTACGGATTTCAGAGGTAGACCAAAAAATACCAAATATTTATTAAAGATGAAGATAATGAACAGTGGTCAATGAAAGGTGAAGATAACAAACAGCGATCATCTCATAACTTGCATACACAAGAATAAAAACAACCCAACTACGTAATGATGAAATTATTTATTTCCCAAACTCTTAAATGCAATTCTTCACATAGAGGTTTCCTAATGAATTCATTAAAACCATGTGGCTTTATAGTATTCACAAAACGAAGCTCCATGTTGAGAAATCAAACACTCTATGGCACCAAAAGAAATTCTCACACACAAAACAACAACCACACAACATATGTATATGTACACTAAACATGATTGAAAGTCTTCCAAAATGGAGACTTTTCTTCCAAAAGACAAACAGAACATGTTCATTCCGATGGCATGTGAAAATTTAAGATACTCCACCGCTTCAAATCAAATTGAGATTGTGCTAATATATCTTAAAATACAAAAGAACATTCACATTTATGAATCTAACATTGCCTTAATTTTTACACAGGGATTAATATTCTATAGATAAGTCTAAAGTTGTTTTTCAAAACTTTTATCATTTTCATTTCACTTAGCATATAGTACAGTATATTGTGTTAGTCTCAGAATCATAATTAGTATAATGTGCTACATACTATGTTTAAATGACATACGAGACTAAAATTCCATATGTACAAAGTCGATAAGTTTTAAAATATCAGAGATTGTATTCAAAAGCTTAGTCAAATTGTGTAATTAAAACATATAATCAAAATTGTTTATGTTGTAAATAAAAAATATATATGGGGGGTTGGTTGGTTATAACATTGATCAGCAAAAATCAAGGTAAATTTTACATTAACTCCTACCCCTGCCACCAATTTATATAGATACTATACATATTCAGATATTCTTAATCCACATACAGTGAATGATTATCGTAAATGGAAATTATTTTAGGCGACCAAATGATTAATCATGTTGATATTGTTCATAGTCGTTTCATCAGAGCTTTGTTATTACAATGTCATATTGACCTCTACACTTTCCTAATATTCTTCTTTAATTTTAGGATATGATCATATACATTACAAAAACTATATATAGAAATGAAGGTTGATTACACCTGTACATTGTATGAAAAATCAAAATATACATAACTTTAAACAAGG
Organism: Ostrea edulis; assembly: GCF_947568905.1. NCBI lineage: Eukaryota > Metazoa > Mollusca > Bivalvia > Ostreida > Ostreidae > Ostrea > Ostrea edulis. The sequence continues at coordinate 4,398,547 of NC_079164.1, forward strand.
TTAAATTGATAATACACAAAAGCTTTGAACACAAGATCCAAGAAATAAGATCACCGGTAATGTATGGCAATTGTCACTTTCAGTATAAAAACTCACTAATTACAAATGTTCAAATACATGATAAAGATACATGTAATATGAAAATAACATGTCTATTTTGGAGGACACATATCATTATCAGTATTACCCCATTTTGTTTCCCCTGGGTTACTTTCTTTGCACCAGAGAGTGATCATTGACTCCATTATGTTCCTAATTACATTATATCTGGAGATACAAGAAGCAAACACTGACCCATCAAATCTGCATTCACATTAAACTACAATAAGCTCTGTTCTGATACTTATATGTATCTATTAAATCTACGTCAAACTACAATAAGCCCCACACCATGAATACAATAACACCAGGACTACAGGCCACAATGCTCACCTGTGTCACCTGACACATACAGAGCTGTAACTCACAAACTTGGAACACTCAGAGAATCCCAATAAAAAAGTCAAGGTCAGTCATTAGACAACTATACGTATGAACATACATGTAATCAATTAGTTGTGGATGGACAGATTCTAAACGCTTGTTTTGAATTCTAGAGTCTTCTCAGTCTGTCACCTCTCATACAAATCAGAATACTTACAACATTAACATACCTGGATATCGTTTGTCAAATTGTAGTGTTAAGTTGTTGATGAGAAAACTGACACAATTCCTGAGGAAACCTTTATCATGATCATCACCGTCCCAACACTAAAGCATGGACTGAACTCAATTAAAACTACACTATACAAGGCAGTGGCAAATGTCCATTTCATTTAGCTTCATTAAATGCTCATATACATGTATATATTATTCTGGTTTAACTGGAGAACATGTCCACACTATATATTGTACAGATGTTCTACTCGCTCCAGTATAGCACACTTATTTAAATCACACCAAGCTGGTGAAGGCATCACTGACACTGATTTTATCAAAGTAGAATCATCCTCTTTACATACTGACTCAGTAATGCAACTTTAGAAGAAGTCACGCATGTGGTTTAAAAAAGTAAACGCATATATAATGTGAAAAGTAATTGTGTGTTAACACACATACAATAGACAGCCAACAGATTAATGTCGATTAGAGTTAAATAAACATATATTGCAAACTTATGATTAGAGCTGCCTTCTTACTGGGACTGATTAATGAATATAATGAACTTTAAAAATGAAAAGTGGATCAATTCTACTAAAAATCAACTCACAGCATCACCACACTACAGTATCTTTATCATGCTAAGACTCAGGGCCCAGATGTTTTTGGTTGTTGGTGGGTTTTTTTTTAGATCTGTGATTTCACTACTAATTAATGTCAGGCTCTTGATGACAGAACAGTTATTACCTATGTTAAACGTGTTAGAGTTAATGCAGTGCCCTGTTCCAGGATCAAACCTTGGCCTCTTACGAGATTTGAACCTCAATCTAAAGACCAGCAGTCCTACAGGTTAACCACTGAACAATTGATACCAGCTATAAAATAAATCTTAAAAGAACAAGGACTGTATCACTGTTTCTTTTCTCCATTAATATTTTGAGAGCAAGTCAGGCATTATGCCATATATGCGTTATTATTCTTTAAGTGCAACATACAAAGTAAAATTTGTAAGAAGGTTCACGTCTTTAATGTGTGTGTAGTCATCGTGCAAAATTTGCTGTTATTGTGTAAATTTAGTGGCCTTGAATAATTTAATTAAATAAATAAACATTCATAATAAAATGCTAACTTAAAATTTAGCATTAAGACAGGTTCGATCGATCCCTGGTGGTCAGATAGCTCAGTTAGTAGAACCCGACTAGAGATTAATTCAGGGGGCTCGAGTTCGAGTCCTGGTCTGGTTTGTTGTATTTTCTCCATTCCTGTTACATTTCTATCATCACCACATTTTATTTTTTTTTAAATTGTAGTATGACCAATATAAGAAATCTTCATGATATACCTTTGGGAATTCCGTGAGTCTCTTAGAAAAGGTCAGTTTAAATGCATCAAATACAACATTAAAAGGACAATAATATTTTACACTAATTTTCATCTCATTCCTGATGAAACCTGTATAATATATGACAAGCACCGGTATCAACGCCATCTTGTGGTCATCAGCCTGGTTTGATCACCAGTGATCAGATAGCTCAGTAGCTGGAATATGTAACTGGACATTTATTGGTCTTGTGTAATTAATCAATGTTGGATGTTTTGTACTATCACCCCACTAAAATCAAACTCACTCAATAAATATAATAACGTAACTCTGTATTTATTCAGTCAGACAATTTCTTGATAAAGTTTGTGAATGTTTTCCATTTGTCCTTCACCCACAGCTTCCTCTGAATGTTCTCCCATCTCCTCACAATCTCCCTGTAATCCTCGTTACATTTCCCCTTTATATCTAATCTCTTTACAGCTCCTATCAACATTTCAAATAGCCTTACATATCCATCCACATATATTTCCTCTGGATTCTGAATTTCTCTGTGCAATGTGTGAGCTTGATACACTCTCTCTATATCATCTCCTACCCCAGTGTCTGTGTCCTTGACCTTTTGACCCCAGCCAGATTTTGGTTGATGATCCTCACTGAGTGACACTTGTAGAATGGTGTATATAACAGGAATAGAACGTCTGTACTCAGAGTCAGAGTCAATGGCAGAATGGTACTCTGGTGGCAACACTGTTTTTACTGAAGCCATTTTTAATTCATCTTGATAATAACTGCCTGGTTTATCTACATACATCTTCATAACATTAAACAGTATCTTCCTCGCTGGTACTGTACACATGTATTCCAAAAGTTCCTGTATCTCATTCCAGCCACCTTCCCCTGTAAATATCAAAACTTAAAATTAACTCTAACACAAAGTTAGGCAAGTGCCCATGGGCAGTATTCAATCAGGACATACAAATAGTGATGTACTAGGGCTGCAACGGGTATCCGAAATAACCGAAAACCGCGGGTCATGTTGTTCGGGTGGGGTTCGGTTCCATTTTTCTTTATTTCGTTTGGGTTAGGTTTTTAAAATAGAATCATTATTAGAAATCCGTTTGAACAAAATGTCGTCAAATCCTTAAAGGTGGCGGCATTTTGATCAATTGTTAAATGATGGCATTGTGGACAAAACTGTAAATAATGACAGTATATGTAAGATATGACAGACGCATTGAAAATACGCCACAGGATCAATATCGTCAATGACAAAACATTGAAAGCATGGATGGAAACGAGTAGAAATGACAATGCTGTGTCTAGACCATGGATGTTGAGTCTAAACCTCGGTCCACGTCCCCGAGTAATTATTGTGACAAAATACAATAAAGGTTTTTGCTTAAAGTGTATATTAGATTTTTTAAATAGTTATATAGACCCGAATCGAAATACCCGAACCTGAAGTAAAAAAAAAATTAGAACCGACCCGACCCGAAATTTTTTGGAACCGTGACAGCCCTATGATGTACCCTAATGTAGCCAGGAATGCAAGTACAAAATCAACAATTGCAAATAAATTTTTCAATGAGGCACTGTCTAAACACTATTTGGTAATGTTTTCCTTCAGAATAATACATTCAATTTCAGTGGTCGAGGGTGCACTGGTGGCTGAGACGTTACAGCATTCGCAACGCATACGGAAGGCCGGGGTTCGAACCTCGGCTGCGACAGAACTAAGTCGTTAAAACAGGTAGCGACAGCGTCAAGTGTGAATGTCACGGATCCTCGGAGATAACCTTAAAAACGGATTTCCTGTCTCACAGTAGGTGTGGCACGGTAGAGAACCCTAACTGCGCAGTGACCGCAAGCGCAGAGCATATAGGCCTAAAATTGAAGCCCTATACCGGTCTTGGTGACATCCATGAGTGAAAATTCCTCAAGCGAGACGTTAAGCCAGATACAATCAATCAATCGAGGGCTGGTCACAGAGTCTTAGCCAAAATACTCAGCCATTTTAGGTGCCAATATGGATTAATTTTACTCGCACTATTTCTATTTTTTAAATTTATGGCGAAAAGGGAGAGGGCCTCTAAATCCCCCACTGCATTGCATAAGCAAGAAGCCAGGTGAAAGTACCTGACTTTTGAAGCGGTGATTGTATTCATACACAAGAAAGACTGATCACATGATCATCTTCATATTATATGAAATTTAATGTCTATTTCATTAGTATTGTCATATAACAAAATACACCGGCAAATAGTGTTCGAGAATCGGAGGAATTTACAATCGATTATCGAATCAAATCAGAGGTATCTTTTCGATTCACAATCGAATATAATCGAGACTATAATTAAACAGAGAATTAAATAAATCAATCAATCACTGGTGCTACCTACTGTAGTTGTTTAGTAGTATTAATTAACAAATAACAACATGCAATTTTATTTTCAATACCTATAATTTCTAAAATATTTTTTATAAAAAATCATAATAAACTTCAAACACTCGATTTTGGAGTAGAAATTATACATGTAAATTCAATTAATTCATTAAAACTAAAATAAACAAGCTTGATCACAGGTGTCGAATTTCAGCTATCAATTGTCGCCATTGGTAGCAATCTAGAGACGATTTTTCGATGGTCGGCGACTATCGCTGAATCACTATTGGCAAATGTAAATATCAAAAAATGGTTGACTGGAGGTGGATATTGCCACAATTGAATCTTTGTACCTTTTAGCAACTGAGTCTCACTTTAAAGAGAGTCTAGAGTCAAATTGTACTACAATGTATTATTGATATGGAAATATGAAATTTAAAATTTTTCTGCTCAAATCATGCCCATGCCACTTTGATGTAATACATGGTATGGAGAAAGCATGGGAAGGACCATAGATGTAGTGTTACACAATTCCGGATTTTTATGTTTGACCATTTTGGTTTTGTACTTTAGAAATTTACTCACCCGGATATACGCCAAAAAAGCACATGGGACAAATTGTTTTTATTTAGAAATAGGTGTTTGGCTCTGCACGGAGTAAGTATTTTGATGCATAACTGATTTTATAACCTTAAATAATGTTCATTTAGTAAGCATATTATCTGTCAGGTGTATTGTAGGTGATTTTAATGTAAGATTTCATGATTTTTACTTTGGTTATCAAGGACGCTGTGTATAACATGTTTCAAAATGGCGTTTAATGTAATTTCATACCCTTTGCTGTTATTTTGGGGCAATTTGTCTTATTATTGAAAACTGTTCCGACTGCTTTAAGAAACACATTTACATGATATAACTGTATTGATGTATTTTAAATGTACAATTTATTATTGTGTTATTTGTTACAGTTTTGTACCCTCTCCAGGGGTTTTGGATCGCAATAAATAATTGCACAATAGACATTATGAACTCTGATAAGCCATATAGGAGAAGTGTTCACAAGTTATTTTACACCCTCCATCCCTCAGATCCACTATAACTTTAAGGAAAACAATTTGGTCCTACTGTCCCTACAATATGCACATCTACAAATGTCATTGAAACATACAAATTATCAAGTCTATTGGATAAGCCCTATATATGCAGAAAAGTGTTCAAAAGCTATTTTACATCCTCCACCCCTCTTAGATCCACTATAACTTTTAGGACTAGAAATATGTTCATAGGACATGAATGCCCACCCAATGTGAAACTTGCAACCCAATATGAAAATAAGGGACCCATGAGTCACCTTGGCCCATATTCAAAAATTTCCCCTACATATTTGCATGTAAAATTTTGATCCCCTGTTGTGACCCCACCTATCCCTGTTGGTCATGATTTTTACAAACATGAATCTGCACTAAAGATTTTTTCCTATATATTTTAATGTAAAACTTTGATTCCCTATTGTGGCCCCACTCTATCCCCAAGGATAATTAATTTAACAACTTGAATATGCACAATGTCCGGAAGTTTCCATGTAAATTTGAACTTTTCTGGCCCAGAGGTTCTTGAGATTTTTCAATGACTATACACCCTAGTGTTGCATTTTTTGTGATTATTTCCCTTTTTAAGGGGGCATAGCCCTTCAATTGAAGAAACTTGAATCCCCTTCACTCAAGGATAATTTGCTCCAAGTTTGATTGAAATTAACCTGCTGGTTCTGGAGAAGAATTTTAAAATTTGTCGGTGTATTTAACTATTTCACTATAATTATTTCCCCTTGGAGAAGGGCATTGCCCCTCACTTAAACAAACTTGAATCTCCTTCATCCAAGGATGTGTTGTGCCAAGTTGGTTGAAAATGGCCAGATGGTTCTGAAGAAGATGATGAAAATGTGAAAAGTTTATACCAACAATGGAAAGTTTTGATAAGAAATGCTCACATTATTAAGCCTTTGGCTCAAGTGAGCTAAAAAAAAAACAGGGATTATCGGTATGTTCACATTCCCTGATATTCTCCCAGCAGGCACATCAACGTTGATTCAACGTTGAAACAACGTCGTATTGTGACGTTGAAATGACGTTGAAATTTGGTTGGATTTGTTAATTGAATCGACGTTGAAAACTGACGTTGATTCAACGTCAATTTATGACGTTGATATAAGGTTGAAAGAAGGTTTTGAAAATATTATTGATCTTTATTGCAATGTTGAGTGTACATGCTGACAAATGGTAAACATCAGGCTGTAATCCATAATTCTAAATACAATTACTAACCCTTCCTTCCCTAATTTAATTCTTACAAAAAGAATAATGACAACAACATGAATAATACAAGTGAAACTCTATAACTTCCACTGTAAAAAATTACAACAATGATACAAGGTTAAATTCATTTATACACGCAAATGAAAGGCAAAATAAATTTGTCAGACTTTTCACATGATTTCAAATATTAAATTTCAATTCAAAAACAAAAATTAATAGAATGATAGTATAAAATTTATTAACTTTGATAATTACTTTCTATTGCAGAAGCAATAGTTAAGATATTTAACTACAGTGGTTTTTTTCCAAGAGTGTGAGTGACCCACAAAAAACTATATTTTTAATTAAAGCCTAGTAGTCATTGTTCTCTTTTCGGCCACCTCCTCCAGCTCTTTCAGGGGCATACTTCAGATATTTCCCCCATGATCTAGTCTATGTTGCTTTCAGTTGCCCTTGGATTGCTGGCGAGTACACATTCTGAAATTAATCAAAAATCATATATGAGTTAGTGTTAATTGAGCATTTAACATGTTTAAGGTAAATCATGAACTTGCATATTTCTGGATTATTTTTCTTTCTAACCTTTTAGTGATATGTTAAATAAAACGTGATATCTACCTTTTATAACGGAATACAGAATTATTGCCTTTCCCTTGTTTGCTCGCAAATTCATTCTTGCCATCATCTCATTAGCCAAACATCTGTATGGGAAAAAATGCGAGAATTGAGAAGGCATTTTACAACACCCCCCCCCCCCAACGAATGGCAGACCTTAATTCACATGTATTTTACTATTTATGTCAATTTTATGTTATTTCACATAAGTTGTCAATTAAAATATCTTAATAATTTAGGAATTTATGTATAACGCCATTCATACACCGAATCTGGGCCCACACACGTACAACAGAACAATCTTACAAAACTAAATTCAGTTACTTAATCCCCCTTTTCAGGCATGAATCCATATTTTTCCCCACCCCAGTCCAAACAAAAAATCCAGGCCATTTAGAGTTTTTCTTGACAAGGAAAGAAAAAGAAAACAGAATTCTCCACACGTGAAAAACCCATTTCGAGTGGGGGGGGGGTGTGTGTGGAAGTGGTGATGATCGACCCGCTTTCCTACTCCTTAGGCATAATATCCACGACTTTCAAGTTAAACGAATCGGGGGTCCATGGTCATTTTTTGTTACTTTACTATGTACATTTAATAACTCAGCAAATTCCAAGGCCCCCCCCCCCTGTCTCTAGATCCGTGCATGCCTTTTTCCTTGAACGTTCTGATCTGACCTAATTATAAGTGTGGCTGCATGTTATATTTGTTGTCTATACGTACTACTTCTTATTAAATCTAAGTTGACATGTAAGTTATATTGTACTAAGTAATCTATATAATACATAACTGCGATTAGCATAACAATATAACATGCATTCGCTGTAATCCCCGTGTTGCAATCACTCAATGTAATTAATTCCTATTAAATCAAAACATTAAAATCTACTTAATTATTTGCAATTTAACATTATTTTTCTATATCAATTAGTAATGTTTACCTCTAGCACCGCTCAGTTCGTGTAGATCGTATATTCTCTTTCTTTTCCTATTGTCCTTTGTCTTCCTTTGTTTACCTCGCTGAAAGCCCGCGCTTTTAATCGTACACTTCCTGTCATAAACCGGAATTAGAGTTACCCGCCCTTTAATAGTAGCCAAACATGCATTCATATTTATTTTAAAAACATAAAAACATATTAAAGTTTTTTTTTTTTTTTGTTTTTTTTTACATCTTATACTGATTTTTTTTTTTTTAAGAATTTTAATAAAAATATGTACGTGTTTGTAAAATCATTTATTTTCAACGTCACTTAGACGTCATATAGACGTCGAATTGTCGACTAATTTTAAATCCTCTCTCAAAATGATAAATTTATACTTTATTGAGTATACACAGATTAATTAACACGAATTAAGAAAAACATAATTATTTGGAACCCTTCCAACACTTGATTCTAAACGTTGATTCGACGTCAGTACAACGTTGAAATTTTGACGTCGAAATAGTAACGTTGAACCAACGTTGAAAAATGGTTGTTCGACGTCACATCCAAATATCAACGTTGAAACAACATTGCGTGCCTGCTGGGCTGTTCCATTCACAATGGAAAATAGGTTGAATTTTTCATTTTGTGGAGAAAAAATCAAAATACTGAACCCTTCTTCCTTTAAAGATATCTATGCAGATTAAGGAACATAGGTGTGATTGAAGGGAAAATATCTTCTACATCTAAAAATCTTTGTAGCTTTTCAATGGAGAGGGGAAATTGCTGCACACTTTTTCAATCATCGTATCATGAATTAGAAGAGAAATGCAGTACTTTCACAATAGGGATTACACATTGTTGTGTTTATATCAGAGTTTAAACCTTTAGTTGTGCCAGCCTTTATACAGGTAAATCTGAGTTAAGTTCAAGTCATATCACAAATGTATACAATGTAAGGAGATCCTTTGAAGTACTCTAGTCTATTGTTATTACATGTAACTCACTACACCCAAACATAATTTCTCAAATCAGTACGAATTGATTTAATTATAAAAGATATGATAATATATACAATAAGTATATATACCAAAAAGACGAAAAATATACAAATTTGGATATAAAATAATTTTTAAAAATTTATTTCTACACATGAATAAAAGATTCTGGTGGATTTGAAGTCTAGATCCGCGGTTCACCAGCCCAATGCTTTAACCAAGTACTGAGCTACGATGATAGACAAACAAGTCGATCGATACAAATAATTTCACAAAACATTTAAATCACCATCTTGTGACGTGGTGTCATACAGAGTATAAGCTTTAGTGTAATGACCTACCTTAAAATACTTAAATTTTAGTTGTTTACAAGTCATATCCCACATAAAACAGGAAAACCTTTCTAACACTCTCCATTATGAAGTGTTCTAGTAAAAAAAAAATTCACCTTTCTTCAATTTTTTTTAATCTTTAAACTATTTAAATCAAGTATCACCCATTCATTTCATTCTGAATACTGGTATCATTCAAATTTACCAAAATTTTAAGAAAATTGCTATAAAGATAAATAGTAATTTTCATTGGTTAAATGTTGCCTCGCTATCAATAGAAAGGTTATCAATAATCAAAATTACTTCTAACAAAAGAATACAAGAGATGTTTGTAAAACATACAAGTCCCCCATGGTTCTAAATTGAATCGGGTTATACACATGCATCATTTAATTGATAGTAGTATCACCAATTCAAAATATTGAGCAGACAATATCTTCCTATATCAAGAGTAGATTGACCATATGACCTAAAAATCACTAGGCGTCATCTACTCCTTATGCTGACAAGTGTACCATGTTTGGTGTCAATCAAGCATCTAATTCTAAAATATTGGCGGCAATATATTACTATGTCCAGTTTAACCCTTGACCTTTGACCATGTGACCTAAAAATCAATATGGGTCATCTTCCTCTTAAGATGTACCAGTGTAAACAGATTGATGTCTATCAAGCAAAGGGTTCACTAGACATTGAGTGGTCAGTATACTCATATGTCCAGTTTAACCCTTGACCTTTGACCATATGACCTCAAAATCATTAGGGTCATCTACTCCTTAGGATGTACCAGTGTACCAAGTTTAATGTCTGTCAAGCAAAGGGTTCTCAAGATATTGAGCGGACAATGTCTTCCTATGTCCAGAGTAGATTGACCTTTGCCCTTTTGACCTAAAAAACAATAGGGGACCTCTTCTACCTATAACCAACCCACATATGAAATATCATTACAATCAAGTGAATGGTTCTCAAAATATTGAGTGGACAACATGTGGTCTACCGACCAACCGACATACTGACCGACCGACAGGTGCAAAGCAATATGCTCCTCTTCTTTGAAGGGGACATAAAAATATACTTGCATGAAATGCTGATCCTTATTTACAAACATGGATGACAAACACCAATTCAATTAACATTTGACTTGTGAATCTGCTCCTCTACTATATGCCCTGGCCATATTCAGAAAGGGACAAAACAATTCTTCAATAATTGCTTTGAAACTGAGCTAAACAACAAAATAGGAAATAGTGAGGTCAAGGTCACAGGGAAGGTTAAGGTCATAAAATAATATCATGGTTGAATCGCTACCACTAATATGTATCAGTGTAAGAGTTTTCATAAAAATATTGTCAATAGTTGCTTTGAAACTGAGCTAAACATCAAACATGGAAAGTGAGGTGAAGGTCACAGGATAGGTCAAGGTAAAAAAAAAATACTGATGAAGTTGAATATATGATAACAATATGTACCAGCATGTAAGGTTTGATGAAAATATCTTGAATAGTTTCTTTGAAACTGAGATAAACACAGAGCTAAATGCAAAGTGTGACTAAGAGACAGACGTGAGGACAGAAGACGGACATGACAAACACTATATGCCCTGGCCATGTTCATGGCAGGACATAAAAATAATTGGATCCTCCTGACAATATGCACATCTACCAACAGCAAAGAAGCATTGTACAAAGTTTCAAGTCTACCTGATAAGCCATATAGGAGAAGTGTTCACAAAAAAGTTATTTTAACATCCTCCACCCCTATTAAATCCACTATAACTTTTAGAAAAATAATTGGATCCTTCTGTCCCAACAACATGCACATCTGCAAATGACAATGAAGCATTGTACCAAGTTTAAAGTCTCTCCGATAAGACATATACGAGAAGTGTTCACTAGATTTTGAGACAGACAGATGAACAAACAGAAAGTACAGGCTTACCACAAACAGTACATAATACACGGGTACAAATGCTTACATAGGGTGTTCTTCTTAAGCCATAATCTGTAGAACTTTGCTACAGGTAGTATCAGCCATCATCAGGCTGTGGCTTACTTTCGTTGAATAATATGAATATTTCCTAAACATGGACTAAGTTCAACAATCTGTAATTTTCTTCAAAATTAAAGAAAATCGAAAATCCTTGCCACATGCACATCTTCAATACCCATACAAACACTGTAAAACAAGATGGTCCTCACTTGAAAATTGTGGGAGGAGTTAGCCAGACAAATTACAAAACTTCCAAATAATCAATAATTTTCAAATAAAGAGGAAAAACTCCAGAGTTCGAAATGGATCAAAACTGCAACAAGATCTAGAATGATCCACAGAGAAGCTACATGTACATAGCAAGTTTCATCTTGATATGTGAAAGGGAAATGAAATTAGAAACAGAAAACCCCAAACAGACAGACGGTAAGATGGACAGGCAGACGGCCATACAGACATCGCTGTACCATAATACGTCCCATCTATAGACGGGTATATAAAAACAATATGCCCCCCCCCCTGGGAGATTGATTGATTGTCAGGGCTCAACATTAACTTTTTATTCCTACTTGTCCATTCAGACAAGGGACAAAGATATTTACTTGTCCGAACTTCAACTTCACTTGTCCGAAAAAAAAATTCAAAAATGATCTTATAGAGGGCAAAGCCCTCTCACGGCCCAAAGGGCCGTGAGAGTGGAGCTCTCCCTATAGGTAACACGTATATATATGTTTAAAAGGAAAATATAGGAAAATAATGAAAAACTATACCATACCTATGGAACTTGAAAATTTTGGTACTAATGGCGTCCATTCGAATATTAGCACGTGGACATGTATTTCTCCATTTTGAATCTCGTCTACCCTAGTTCACATTGTTCTGAGATGTTACATAAAATTCGTAAAAGCATGTAAATCTTATTTTCTTAATCATATAAAATCACTCCTCGATTAACGCCATGTTTGTTGTTGTGATTCAAACGCTATGTTTGTAAATTTGCTAAATAACGACGCTGAATATGACGTCACAATGTACTGTTTACATCAATTGCATTATATTTCCCGTGTTCAATATATAGGCGGATCAAATATCCAAAATTAGGATGCTTTGATACAGTTCCGTTCTCGTGCTAACTTCGGGTTGTTTTTGTTCTGTTTTGGATATAGATACTAATGCCAAAATTTGTTTGATTCGCCCTCAAACACGGTCACGCCGTAAAACATATTATTGTCAACTTGAAAACTGTTCTTATTCTCTTATAAAAACAACAAACACATAAAATAAAATTTCATCTAGACTTCCTGTCTTGAATCAATGACTTCATATGATCCATGGATGATTGAAAGTAGTAGGCAATAAGTGAACACCGATCCCGATCGAGTGTGACTCAGCTAGTTTACATAGCGATTGATATCGGGATCGAAGTTCATTTTTCATGCATTACTTCCAACTCTGAACTACCGATAAACTTTTCACCAAATTGTTTGGAGACTTCCTTACATAAAAAAGCACTTGTCCAATCGGACAAGTGCCCATCAATAGTCACTTGTCCGAAATGTTTTTTCCACTGGTACCGGACAAGCGGACAAACGTTAATGTTGACCCCTGATTGTATATTGTTCAACGTCCCACTCGAGAATATTTCACTCCAATTGAGACGTCAGGGGGGAGACATAACTATATATGCACAATAAATACAAGTTATAAAAAACTTTCAATTATCATCACAGCAATTTTCATTCTAACTGAAGAAATACAAAACTTTAATAGAGGAATAAAGTTTTTTCAAGAATTTTTCTTTAACTTTTCATACTTTACAATAATAATTACCATCATCTTCCTTAGTTATAGATTCCAAGGAGTCGACAAATATTCCTACAGCGTCTTTTTGGGGGTATGTATCTTCTCCACTTTCTAAAATACAAATATAATCATTGAACTAAATATCCTCACTAGCAGCTACACAAAGAAGCTAAAAATCACATCCCAATTTTGTTCTCTATATAACAAAGCAAATTTACTATGGATCTCTCAAACGTTTGATCTCTCGAAGTTCTCGATCTCTCCAAGTGAAGTTGGGTCCCATAAAACATATTTCATTGTTTTTCACTCTCGATCTCTCAGAGTGTTGGTAGTGTATACCCACCATTACCCAAGCATGTAATAATTTCCCCCTCCAACCCTACCTGGATTTTGTGAAATGCTGGAGGATACTGTGGCTATGGTAATTAGGTGTTTACATAGGTGAAACATCTCCTGTGCTTCTTGGTGGAGGTGACACATTTGAGTATATAATTGGCTAATTGGTCAGTTTACACCTTACACTGGAGTCTTGTGATGATTAGAATTATATATAATCTGGCTATGAATAAAATCTATAATTTGTTTTGACTTGACAAAAAGAGAGTAAGTTTTATACATTAATGTGGAGATCTACAGACTGTTAAATTTCTGGAGATTGTTCTTTGTGTAAAGTTACTCTGAAGCTTCGTTTTACTCATTCGTTAGAATGTTTGCTTTGTGTAAAGCGACATATAAACATTGAGCTCTGTTTAGTTAGCTATAGTAAAACTTTATCGGAACTCGGTTGTGTATGCTTATTTTAGCATGATTAAAGAGCAAATAAATATATAAACTTTGAAATCTTTTTATTAAATGCAAAATAAGGTTCTTTATTTTTATATTAAATTAACTACCTGACAAATATGAAGGAAAACATGTCAAAACGATATGATCTTGTTGGTAAAATGAATTATTCATGTTTGTATATACAGGTGACTCTCGATTTCTCGAAGTTTTATCAAGGTCGCTCGAACTTCGAGTTATCTCGAGTCACCTGTATATACATGTATAATTCATTTAGGGCTGTTCCAGAAATGATCAAATGGGGGGGGATCGGGCGGCAAATGATATTTTTTTGTGTGGGTGGTCGTATTTTTTTTATATTTTAATTGGTCCGTGGTTGGACTGTTAAAAATTTTTTTATTATGGGTAGTGGGTAGTTTCTATTGTTTTATTTTGTGCCACGTGGGTGTTGAGTTTTCAGAATATTTTTATTGTCGCTCTTGTCGTGTTGGTTACAAAACGTCGGAGGGAAAATTGAAAACGTGCTTTCGAAATGCTGCTTTCGAAATCGGAAGTAACATACAACTATTCGAGTTGTCGCTCTTTGCAGCGTATAACTTTCCATTATGGCACTCTTCAAATTAGAGGCGCGTTTAGTTGGGTCCCTTTGGACGTGATGGCGGCGAACTCTGTTCTGTAGATTATTACAGTTTACAGTGCATCGATTTCGGGAATATTTTGAAACCAATAGGCATTCCGTTTTCTAATAAAAATAGGCAAACCTTAGTTGATTTATACGAGGGTACCAATGCGTTATATTTATCAGTCGGTGTGATGGTGATATAGAGGCCTCCGGGCGCGGGCTCCATTAGAAGACGAACGATTCGTGGAAAAACATATCCATACCCATTTCATGATAATAGCATCGTTTGGACTCCCAAGCTTTCCAACATTCCCGCCATAGATGCCTTTGATTGTTGATGTGACATCGTTTCTTCAGAACTACTGTACAATGTCGCACAGGCATTACCGCGTCATTGACTAGAATGTTTGTCCCGAAAACCTCGCGAGATTTGTACCGTTTTCATTTTTAAAAATATTTTTGTGGTGGGTCTGGTTAGTTTTTTTTTTTCATTAGATGGGTCATTGTCAAATGAGTTTATTAATTTGATGGGTCATGGGGTAATTTTTTATTTTTTTTTTATGGGTGCTTGGTATATAAAAAAGGTGCCTCCCGACTCCCCCATGTATTTATTTCTGGAATAGCCCTTAGTATAAAACACATCAGTCATGATATGAGACTCCCTTGCTTTTCTAACTATACATTTATTTTGCCTATTAGCTAGAGCAGAATCTTGAGCTTTTTTAACATGAACCCAGTGGTCCTAAACAGTCACCTGAATCAATATAACAAAACAAAACAATCTAATTAAGTTTTGCACGTTAATAGTGAAAGTGGGCATTATTCAGACTCTGAAATCTGTCTGTCATAGTTTGTTCTTTTGTGTCCAAATTAAAATACCACTGTAAGTTTCTTAATGTTTTAGAGCCGTGACATCATACATTCCTGGAAATAACAAATTCAAACTTTTGTTCATCAATGGCATCCCTGACATACCACATGACCAACTTTTTAAAATTCCACTTTTCACACTGCCCATCAAATTAACTGACATAACTGCCATTTTCAAACTCAATTCTTCTCTACATATAATATGTATAACAGAATCCCCGAACACAATCCATGTGAAGATCAATTCTAAATCCCTCCAACATTACTCAGATATCACATGGCCACCTTTCCTAAAAGCTATCATCAATACAAATATTTCTATCGTTTTTCACTTAGTGACCTCAAACTCTGACATATGACCTTGGTTCATTCATGAAACACACTGTAAGGCCATAAGCTACCATTCTCTTTCAATAGAAGACCTGCCTTCATGATTGAAAGGGGTAAGAGTAACTCAGGTGACCTAACAAACTTTAATTCATTGACATTACACATCCCTTTCTAATCTCAAAAGCAATAATTGCAATATCATAGTCTTTTGTGTCGAGTTAAAGTAAACAAACATATATTAGCAGTTAATATATGTAAAAGATTTTGTGCTAGTCTTGCTCATTAAATGTACACTAATATATGACCAGACACATACTTGTTATTGAAATGTACATTGTGTTCCAAATTCCTAATATTTGGAAAAATGCAGTTACTGTATTTGACATCTGCTGTTATTTTTAATGGTCACATACGCTAACTTTATTCTGATTCATAACACTTGATAAATATAATGACCTTCTTATTTTTAATGATTAAATAATTTATAACTTTTTTCACCAGTTGATCTGTGAGTATTGGACTTACCATCCTTACCACCACCTGAACCTGCTGAGCTGTTCAAATTCATATCAATTGTTTTACTTTGATGTTCTTGTTCATTCACATGCTTTATTGCTGTATTATCAGAAGTTCCACTTCCCTCATCATTCTGATTATCACTATTCTGGGTAGTATCTACTGAGACATCCTCCTGCTCTGAATTTTGTTCTCCAGAACTACCATCAACATGCATTATACAGCCACTCTTTATTTCATTATTCTCATTATTTAATTCATCTTTGACAGATAGGTTCGATGATTTATCAGTAACATGCTTTTTTACATCCTGGTCCTCGTTACCTTTTTCCTCACTTTGGTCCTCCTCAGTAACCTTCGTTTTTTGTTTTCCATTGTCACTATTTTTATCATTGACAGGAGACGAATGTGAATCGTCTTCCTTGCCGTTATCAGGCGACATTACATCTGGAGAATGGCCTTTTTCAATGGATCCTTCCTCTTTCTTTTTCTCTGCACCTACTTTGAAATAGAAAATGTTCATTAAAATTATGAATCAAATATTGAATGTCCTCAAGAGTGATTAATTCAACTTCTATATAAAGAGTCAATTGGCATAAAAACATGGCGATCATTATTTTTAGAAAATCCATCAATTACTAACCACCGGGTGACACCTCTTCTGAGGAGTCATGTCCTCCATGGGATCCGTCCACTTCTTTCTTCCCGGTTTTCTTGTCATCCTTGTTTTCTGTCCTCCCTATGTCAGCTGTGAAATTAAATACATTCTATGAATTAAAGCTCAGTGTATGTTTTCAGGAAACATTACTTCTCTTTATGTAACTAAACAAAACTAGAATAGAATCAAACAGAGTCAACAAGCATTCTGTAAGTCTAGCGATAAATATCTTCTACCAGCCAAAATCTACGTTATGTGCATGATACTAGTATTATGCGTGACTAGTCTTATGTCAACAGTTTAATATATATAATCATCAAAAATAAGAATAACTAATCATTGTGAATAAAATCAATTTGGTAGTTCTTAAATTTTAGGCCAACAAAAATTAAACAATAGTGTCTCAGGCCCCACCACATCCATTAACAAGAGTACCGCAAACGGTACATAATACGCCCGTGAAATGCTTACATAGGCTGTTTTTCTTGTGCTATAATTTGTATAACTTTGCTTCAGGTATTATCAGCCATCATGAGGCTGTGACAAACTTTCATATGAGCAAAGGGTCTTAACTTAAAAATCTAGATTTCCTCAAAACGGACCAAGTTCAACAACCTGTAGTTTTTTTCAAAAATGGAAGAAAATCAAAATCCTTCCACAGATGGACATCTTCAATACCCATACAAACATTCCACAAAATAAGATGGTCCTCACTTGAAAACTGTGAGAGGAGTTGGGCGGACAAATTATGTATCTTCCATAGAATATTAATTTCCAAATAGACCAAGTTCAACAACCTGTAATTTTCTCAAAAATTGTAGAAAATCAAAATCCATCCCACATGCACATCTTCAATACCCATACAAACACTCCACAAAATAAGAAGGCTCTCACTTGAAAACTGTGGGAGGAGTAGGGTGGACAAATTATATACCCTCCATATAATAATTATTTCTAAATAAAGGGGCAAAACTCCTGGAAAAAAGGTCGAGATGGATCAAAATTGCAGTATGATCTAGAGTGACCCACAAAGAAGCTACACAGCAAGTTTCAGCATGATATGTGAAAGGGAAATGAAATTATAATGAGAAAACCCTGAACGGACGGACGGACATACAGACATCGCTGTACCATAATATGTCCCATCTAAAGACGGGCGTATAAAAAGGTACCACATGAAATTTATTTCAATTCATATTTGTTTATTCATATAAATGAGGTAACTCTTCTGCTATTATAGGATTAAACATTCTTTTAGAAGAATTTATCGATGTGTAAACTCTGGACATTTTACTCACAAAATGAATCAAAGTGCAAAGCACTTTTAAGTTAAGTCCAGGGTTTACACACCAATAGATTCATCAAAAAGAATGTTTGATTCTTATAGTTTCAATTCACTCCCTGTATTATCAATTTAAAATATTTGAAAAGTTTCCCAGCACTATGTTATTTGTTTTCAGGTGTGCATATACTCATAGTGTTTTTGGATTTATTGATGTGTAAATTCTCCCTTTCCTTTATTTTTGTCTAATCAAAACAATTGTAATAAATAACATTGGAATTATAGATATTGATGTAAAATTTTCAAAAGGTTTTAATGAAATTAATGGCATATTTTTTATCAAATAATTATTGAATGCATACTCATTTATGTGCAAGTGTTTGAAAATAATAGTGTAAATTCAATAGCAAATAATTATATATGTGAAGTTATTTTTCATAGAAAAATAAATGGCATTGCTTATTCTATATAAACATGTACATCAGAAAGAAAAGGTAACTCATATGAATTCTACAGTCAACATAAAAAGGAAAGACAACTCATGCTACAGCCAAGTAAAAAGAACAAGAGACCTATCTGGTCCAGTGATTTTTCAGCAGAAGATTTTTAAAGAATTCCCCATTATATCTGTATGTAAAACTGTGTGTTCCTTAAGCAAGTATGTTGCCCTGGGTTCGAATCCACAAATGAACAAATATTTTTCTGAGTAAACAGAATTACATTATATATGGAAAGTTTGAAGATAACAAAAAAGTAATGTTAAACAAAAAAATAGTGATGCTGTGCTTTAATTGAAAATCGTATGACATCGAATACATAGAAAGAAACTAAAAGAAAACATAATAATTGACAATAACTCTGCTTGAAGATTCATCCGGGTATGACGCAAAATTTCTCAGCAGAAACAATAGTCATGCTGTCTGATTGCTATCCCTATTAACTCGGCAATTAACAAAGTACATTTCATACATGTAAAAGATAAAATCAAATCAAAACAAAAGATTTGATCAGAAAAGTAGAAGTAAAACATATGTTTCAACGCCTAGTGGGTGAATTATCAGAAACATTGATTACATCATCTTTGTTAAAGCACGTCTACTGACCAATGTTGAGATGTAAAGTTCACACTGCACAAAACACGTTCGTCTATATAAATTATGCAGTCATATAGCAAAAATTTTCACATTCATTCAAACACTGTAATTGGAAGAGCAAAGCATGATAAAAGTTAAACTTTTATCTGAACAAGAGGCCCACAGGCCTTATCAGTCACCTGAATACTAGTGAAAAAGTATCACTACTTCCATGGGCTATGGCATCTAGAAAAAAATTCCTGTTCTAAATATCTATTAAGCTAAATTCTAATGTTCAGCAACAGTATAAAACAAGATGTGTTCTTAAACCTTCACTGCCTTCAAAAGTGCATACACTGATGAAAAACTAAATAATAGGTTATTAACATTAAAACATCAAAACATTTGACTAATTTGGACTCATCCTTAAGTCATAACCCTGGGTTTTGATTGAAATTCACCAGTTTTTGTACATCCTTTTCTGCTATTCCTAAGTATACATTTAGATTTCATACAGTATCGGCAAACTTACACATAAATACTATATACTAAGTTTGGCCCCACTCCGGGGTGGGAATCCTTACTCTGGGGATCATCAAATTTACAATTTTGGTAAAAGACTACCTGCTCTATCCATTTAGTTTCAATTTAGTATCAACAGCACAAAAGATGTTATTTAAGTATTTTACACACAAACACTATATACCAAGTTTGGCCCCGCCCTTGGGTCATTACCCTTACCCTGGGCTTCATGAAATTTACAAAATTTGGTAGAGGCCTTCCTGCTCTCCATCACCATGCATTTAGTTTTTCTTACCCATGCGCGGTTCTTGAGAAGAAGATTTTTGAAAAACTGTAAAAGCTTATTAGATAACCATACTTCAAATGTCAGTTTCCTAAATTAAATCGATACAGAGAAACTAGAAAACTGCATTACAGTGAAAAGTCCCATAAACCTGATAAAAGATAAGTCAACTGTGACAAAACTTCAAATTCACCTGTAAACCAACCTAAGCAAATCACAAATCAAACAGCTTTCCAAATCCAAGCATGGTGAAAAAGTCCCAACATTTAATTTTGACAGACAGATAGACAGAGAGAAAACTAATATAACGTGGTTCCTTGTTGGTTTTGCTGGTGGGAGAGCTAATCAGCAGACTGCTCAACAATAAGCAGATTGATATCTGTATTTCTTCAATCTACATTTACTTACTGTCAGGTTCTGTCTGAACTGCTGGAGTAGTAGGTGGCGTTTTGAATGACTCATTCTTCTGAGGTGAATCATAGTTTTGAGATACACTGATCCTTTCATTCTTCATGAAATTCTCTGTATAAATATACATTATTTTTCATAGGTACACTTTTACATAACTGTTACATGTTAAAATTATATATGTTAAACAAGAGGCCCATGGCCACATTACTTGCCCGAGTCACCTTGGCCCACATCTGAAGATTTTCTCTACATCTTCGCATGTAAAACTTTGATCCCTATTGTGGCCCCAACCTACCCCTAGGGGCCATGATTTTAACAAACTTGAATCTCCACTATGTCAGGAAACTTTCATGTAAATTTGTAATTTCCTAACCTAGTGGTTCTTGAGAAGAAAATTTTCCCGATATATTTGTATGTAAAACTTTGATCCCCTATTTTGGCCTCATCCTACCACTGGGGGTGGGGGTGGGGGGTGGGGGGGTGAAGGGCATGATTTTAACAAACTTGAATCTGCACTATGTCAGGAGTTTTCATGTAAAATGTCAGCTCCTCTGGACCAGTGGTTCTTGAGAAGATTTTTAATTGACCCCACCGTATTTGTGGCATTTTTGTGATTATCTCCCCTTTGAAGGGGGCATGACCCTTCATTTGAATAAATTTGAAAATCCAAGGACGTTTTTTGCCAATTTCGGTTTAAATTGGCCAAGTGGTTCTGGAGAAGAAGTCGAAAATGTGAAACGTTTACAGACGGACAGAAGGACAGACAGACGACGGACAACAGGTGATCAGAAAAGCTCACATGACCTTTCACCTCAGGTGAGCTAAATAAAGCTACTGGATAAGAAAATGTGAAAGTGCAGAGGTACGGACAGAAGGATGACAGATTAGAAATGCTAATCTTACCTTTGAGCTGACCTTCACTCTGGTTTTCGTTTTTATTCTCTGCCAGGAGCGGTGACGATTCCTTATCTTCTGTGGATGTTCCCTCATCTGCAGTGAGTAAAATACAGACGCCTCAACCAATGATTAAAGAAAATCATGCTTAAAAAGACCTCCTAGCGCAAACATCTATGTATGTCGGTAAATAGCTAGTATATATAGTTAATGTTCTTTGTTGATTATGCAAGTCCGAATTTAAAAATAAAGATTATTAAACAAGATTAATTAGTTAATCTATTTGAGCCCATTTTTTTCTTTTGTAGTCTCAACTTAGTCCCAAGGGTGAATGTTTATTTTGAATGACAACATTTTGTCAATTTCAATCACACCTAATTTCATATTCTGTAACATTTACTGTTGATATGTAAACTATTGTGCTTTTTGTCCCTTTTGCTTCTCTTGATTCTGTAGCTGTAGAACTGGACTTCTCTGGATTTTTTCTCAAAGAGCTCAAGTTTTCCACTCTAGACTAGTGATTCATAAGAAATGGTACAAATTCAGAAAACATATATCCTAATGAGCAGAGAGAGGAGGAGCATTGGGGATGGGACACATAAACACTAGAATTACCTTTTTTCTATTAGTTGTTGGTTCTGTTCATTTTCCGCCAGACATTTTGTTTCAGTATTCATTAAGGCGTCACCTTCACCCCTCTCCACTGCTGTCTCTCTCTGACTTGTACCTGTTAGAAATAAAGTGAAATTGAATTGTATGAAAGTTTTCGGGTTTTAAAACATGATTTCAAATTAATTCCTTTTCTAACATATATTATAATGAAATATGGTAACTGTTATAGTAAAACTCCTGGGCCAGCGAAAAACAATTTGTTATAACAAAGCTTCATTATATCCAGAAAGATTTTCGTTATTTTCCTCTCCGGGAAATAAATATCACATTCCAATAAACATGAATCCTGTGTACAGATAGAAACAATCATCTCAGTCTTGTCTGCGTTTCAAACTTCCCCAACATCTACTACAGAGCGTTGTCAGTTTCATGTGAAAATGGAACACCATCAGCCGGGGAGACAGCATCGCAATATGCTGAATATGTCCGATTTCCGAATATTACTGATGTCTACCAAAGTTAATCAACAGCTATTTTGAGTTCGATAAACTATATAAATATATCTGCAGATTTGAAGCTTGTATTAAGCTATAAGTTTTGTCATGTAAGCTACACGCAACTCAAGAGAATTTCTTACCTAGTACAGTTAAACTTGTGTATATGGAATAAACCAAAAAAAGCATAACTGTGGAATTAAACATGTCTACAGTATTCAAGAAGTTATTCATGATTGATTGATTGGTTGACTGATTGATTGGTTGAATATTGTTTGTCGTATCTCTTGAAAATATTTCACTCATACGGAGTGTCGGTGAAGGGCTGCAAAATTTAGGACTATATATGCTCAGTGCTTACGGCCTTTCAGCAGGGAGGGATCTTTATCGGGCGCCACACCTGCTGTGACACGGGGCCTAGGTTTTTGCAGTCTCGTCCGAAAGAATACCCCATTTAGTTGCATCTTACAACAAGCAAGGGGTACTGAGGACCTATTATAATCCGGATCCCAAAGAGATCTCTTCTGTAAGATGTGGGACCCACCGAGTGCAAACTTTCCTAAAACAAAATCTTGTAAGCTTTAACTGATCTTTTAGAATGCTGATGAATTAATGTTTGTAATATAAGGTGTTCCACGGTATATCTTGTATCTCCAGCAATTAGTTTTCATGTGCTAATTTTTGTGTTTTTATTTTGGTTTATAGGAATTGTTGTGGTCTACAGGAAATATAATGATTGTGGACCGAATGTCTACAGGATTAAAAAGTTAGTTTCACACACTGTCCAATAACATATTGTCATTACAGTAACAGTCTGGGGCAAAACAATAAGGCGTGTCAGTCTGACATCTAGAATGTCCACTGGTGATACGATGTTACAACATGAAGGCTTGACCACACCTACAGTAAAAGTCATTCTGTAGACATTTTATTATCTTGCTGTAGAATCATTAGATCTCTTAGGGGGCCAAATACTTTAGATTTTGTTGGTACCTCTACGAAAAGTAATATGCAACCTGCTAAGCAATATGCTAAGTACAATTTCAACCTGCTAAGCAGGACATTCATACTTAAGTATATGCTTATATAAGGACTTGAGAATTTTTATGCATACGACCCCAGATGACACATTTTGTCCAATGACAGAGCATCATTCTAGTCCAAGGCAAAACATTGAGGAATGTCATCCGATTGTAGAAATATCATTATCTTGCAATGGAATCATTAGATCTCCTAGATTTTGTTGCTACCTCTACCATGCGAATTTCAAACCACAATAAAATACACAATTTATATGTTTCTATTCCCAGAAACGAAATTATGCACTCTTACTAATGACATATAAAAAGATCCATGGAAATTGGGGTGCGCAAATTCAAATGACTCCACAGTATATAGTGAAAAGGAAATGGCTGAAGCCCAACATGCTGACAAGAATTTGGAAATGTTTTGTATCAACACTACCACTCAGTGCTCAGAACTAAACCACCCAGCAATATCTTCAATATTATCATCAAATCTATTTGATTTCAATAAGTAGGTAAGAGCCCCATAGGTTTTACTGGTTGCCTGAGTATTATTAAAAGTATCTCTAGTCCCAAGGGCTATGAAATCTGTAATACTTTTCCTGTTTTGCTTATCTAAGATAAATTCTAATACTTGATAACAGTATAAAACATCAAAGGCAAGGGCCTCAGTCAACTCGTCTACGGTTTCCAACAAGGGAGGGTATGGTAGTAATTATATGGACCGTAATTAGGGCTATACGGACTGTGGATATCGGCCTGGATAGCTCAGTGGTTAGAGCACCTGACTAGTAATGCAGGGGTCCCGGGTTCGATTCCCGGTCCAGCCAGATTTTATCCCCTCCCCTATATATACTACAGTATATACAGCACCATCCTCTTCAATTTTCTTAATCTTTAAAGTATGGTCAAACAAAATGCACAATGACTTGAGGAATTTACCCAAAAAAGCTTCAAAAATTGTGTGAACAGAAAATAAAGTTCAAGATCAAAGGTCACTATCCATGGTACCTACCACATCTGCATGTTATTATCGCTTATTGGTACATATATGTCAAATATTAAACTCCTACTGCAAAAGATAAAACAGTAACAGCCCGGACACAATTTGAAGCAGATATTGATACAAGTTATTTCCTTAAGTCTTCAAATATCTTGACCGACTCATCCTTAGTTTTGTTTACATGGTGTATTTCCACATAAATGTACCACGCTAGATGTAAACGACGTTAACTTGTTTGTTGTTTATCTATTTACACAAAGCAAATATAAAATTCGTTAATTCATCTGTTCATTTCAGATATATTTTCGACATAGTTCTGTTAGAATACTAGTTTAAGAATCGCCATATCGTTTATTTTCACTGAAAGTTAAATGCAATATATCAAGTAAAACGAAGTCCTTATTCTACTACCCCTCCAGTTCCTTATATTCATACGCGATTAAAAATATTATGATTTCGATACATTTCACAAGTCCTTCACCATTATTGTTTGGCTAATTTATCATACCTAACTTTATTAACCATGTTAACAAATCTTAAACTCCATGAAATATTTGCAGTGTCTGCTTTCATATCCACAGTCACATCTTACCCCCAACTGTATTCAGTTCCAGACTTGCTGTCGATGCCTGATTTTGAAATGTTTTCACATTCTTTCACAATGTGTGTGTTCCATTGACAAGAATAATTTTATGTGCACGTGTCGTCAATGGTTTTATCTAACAAATCCATTAACATACACTATCAGTTAAACTATACTCAGTTGCGTATGAGGATGGAAGTGAAGAGGACAATCCGCAGGACGGGCCCGATGCCAAGGAGTAGCTCGCGTATCAACTAAAAATGTGTGCTTGAAATTTAACTGCCCCTGAATGTGCCCATACTGATGAAAGACTTTACAAAATATAATATAATATTGTAACATTAATGCAATATGACTAATTTGGACCCGTCCTAGAGCCAAAACCCTGGGGTTGCGAAATTCACAATTTTGGTACATCTTTTTCTGCTTTTCCTAAATATGCATTCAGTTTTTATACTGTAACAGCAAACTTAAAGAAGTCTTTCAAACGATGAAGACAATAGTCACTATAATAACTTTGGACCCACTATGACAATATAACAAAAATGTCATACTTTCTCTCCGACGTCTTTTCTTGAACAGAAGAATTCCTGGAACAACAACCAGCAGGATAAGCGGCACGATTGCACCAAGAGCAATTCCTATAGCACTGAAAATCAAAACTATAATGTTACATTGTACTTCACGACTTATTAGTGGTACAATTACATAGCACTGAAAAATAAAACTATAATGTTACATTGTACTTCACGACTTATTAGCGGTACAATTACATAGCACTGAAAATCAAAACTATACTGTTACATTGTACTTCACGACTTATTAGCGGTACAATTACATAGCACTGAAAATCAAAACTATAATGTTACATTGTACTTCACGACTTATTAGCGGTACAATTACATAGCACTGAAAATCAAAACTATAATGTTACATTGTACTTCACGACTTATTAGCGGTACAATTACATAGCACTGAAATTCAAAACTACAATGTTACATTCTACTTCACGACTTATTAGCGGTACAATTACATAGCACTGAAAATCAAAACTATAATGTTACATTGTACTTCACGACTTATTAGCGGTACAATTACATAGCACTGAAAATCAAAACTATACTGTTACATTGTACTTCACGACTTATTAGCGGTACAATTACATAGCACTGAAAAACAAAACTATAATGTTACATTGTACTTCACGACTTATTAGCGGTACAATTACATAGCACTGAAAAACAAAACTATACTGTTACATTGTACTTCACGACTTATTAGCGGTACAATTACATAGCACTGAAAATCAAAACTATACTGTTACATTGTACTTCACGACTTATTAGCGGTACAATTACATAGCACTGAAAAACAAAACTATAATGTTACATTGTACTTCACGACTTATCAGCGGTACAATTACATAGCACTGAAAATCAAAACTATACTGTTGCATTGTACTTCACGACTTATTAGCGGTACAATAACACCAAAGGTAATTAACACAACCCTAAAAATGAAAACTATAATGCCATATTGTCTGTAGTGCGCTGAAAATGATTACTGTGACAAGTAGATTAGGGGCGATATCAAGATCACAGTATAATATGGATATTACTTTAGCATGTATGCTATATAAAGAAGAAATTGAAACTTTTTCAATATCAAAGAGAATTAATATAACCCATTTGACAGAAACATTTACGCGATTGCAGTTTACCGTTTGACAGCGATGGTAAATAACGAAACAATATTTTGACATTTCCAACCACAAAAGGACTGTAGATATGTACGTCATGACCTTCGTCATGACGTATTTTTCATTGTGACGTCGTGCAATATGTCAGTGCGGTAAAATATATTTATGTACAACACTGTATTAAAAATTTTATGGGGAAAGCCTTAACTCAACCGCGTGACCTGTCATTGAACTGTGATTCTGATAAATAGCAATACTGACCTGCTGTTGAACGGTGTCGATTCTGCTGGTGTCGATTCTGTCGGTGCTGTTTCTGTTGTGTTCTGTACATCTGCCGTTCCACTACCTGTTGATCTAAAATAGAGATCAAATAACAGGGTTATAAACAATCAAAGGTAATGATGATTAGACCAAACAAAATTACAGTAGCTTTAAACCTTAAACCACTAACAAATTTTAAAACTTTAAATGATTTCTTACAATAATAAATTCAATATTTTTCATTTTCAAAAGAAAACGCGAAATGTGTGAAACACTATGCCACCTGAGGTAATGACTATGGACCTTGATATTATGACAAAGATTTATAGCTCAAATCTTATAACATTTTAAGTTCTACACAGAATTGAACTATAATACATATGGCATGTCAAACGTTGCAATATTTTATCTTTTCCATTTATATTGCATAATTTTCCATTTGTATTCTATATTTTTCATTTGCATTGTATAATTTTTCATTTGCATTGTATAATTTCCATTTGTATTCTATATTTTTCCATTTGTATTCTATATTTTCCATTTGTATTCTATAATTTTCCATTTGTATTCTATATTTTCCATTTGTATTATATAATTTTTTCGCGTTTGCATTGTATAATTTCCATTTGCATTGCAAAATCTTTCATTTGTATTGCATGTGAGGGATTGTTTATTTTGATTTGTTACGAAGGGTTTCATTAGTTTAAGTCCCACTTATATTTAGCCGTCACCAGCTGTAGGTGACGTGCCACAAATAGACTTACTATGCTACATGTACGGACACGGTGGCGTAGCAGTGGGGGTTCTTTAACGTATCAACGCCTGTCGCAACACAGGATGTCTGCTTTTAAGGTCACAATTATCTGAAAGATCCGTGATTCTCACTTTTAGATATCATTGCGTATGGGAAAGTATTAGCTCTATTTACGTCTAAGGTTTGATGCAGCAATGACACGAGTAGAACTCGAACATGCGACTTCACGGTTACGAACCAAAGGGTATATCACTGAACTACCGCGATCGGTTCCATATAAGGACTAGTTGAACATACATGTAACTAGCAATGAGGAATCTTGCGCCGGGAGACCCCCCCCCCCCTCCCTTTACAAATATAATATTTTGTTTATAGATGTCAATAAAAGCATGCATGTACGTTTTATTTTGTCAGAATGCACTTGTTCCAGGGGACTTCCAGGGGCGGATCCAGGACTTGCGGTTACGGGGGCTCCACTTTATGAGGCAGGGGGTCTGGGGCCGCCTTGAGGCGGCCCCAGTGGGTCCAGGGCGAAGCCCTGATAGGGGTTCAGGGGGCAAAGCCCCGGAAGCTCCTGGAATTTACAGATTTTATAGGGCTTGAAATATGTCATTTTTAAAAAAAGGAAATTAGTAAAATGTGACGCAAATTTTTAGGATTTCTGGAAAAATTAAGTTCTCTCAATAAAGTAATTCAAGAAATCAAAAGATTTTGTCATTTATTTCTCCGGGAATGGAAGAAATTATTGCTTCTTTTATCGTTTAATGCATTTTTCTAAACAAGACACCAAGATTTACCTTAAATTTGAAAAAAAATTGAGGGGGGGGGGCGGCTAGTTGCGCCCCCTTATATCCGCCACTGACTTCGCCCCCCGCCCCTCTGCACCCCTGCCCCCTCCACCAAGGCTTTGCACTGGACTCACTAGGGATCTTAAGACAGTCCCCAGACATCCAGCAGTTTACTGCATCCTTTCGTTCAGAATTATCTAGATCAGCCAGTGGTTAAATAGGAGACTAGTCTGAATATGCTGATCACATTAGACTCATAAAAGCGATCAATTAATGGGGGGGTTACGCCATTCCACTTAGCAAATACGGTATATTCCTGCAAAACGTGGCTCCTGAACTTTACCTCTTCAACATCTCTTGCATTACCAAATTCGATAAACGATAACTTAAGATTAATCCATTGAACAAATTCGATGTTAACAATTGGGCCGAATTAAGTCCCCCGAATCTACTGAATTCTGACTAAATAAAAATGTGCATTATTTTCTGGACAGTTCTATTTTTTTTTTTTAAATGATCGGGGGGATTCGCCATTACTAGAGCTTGCTATGTATTTTTAAAAATAACTAGTCCTCCAAGGACCTGGTCGCGGTAGCTCAGTATATCGCTTGGTTTGTGGGAGAGAGGTCGTGAGTTCGAGAACCGTTACTGTCAATGCCGCATCAAACCTAAGACATAAACAAAGACAGTGATTGCTCCTTTGCCAAACACTCGGCATTTAGAAGTGAGAATCACGGGTCTTTCCGTAATGACCTTAAAACAGATATTCCGTATCGTTGCACAGGCGTTGGCACGATAAAGAACCGTCATTGCTACGGCCCTGTGTGCTAAGCAGGTCTACATATGTAGTACATTAGTGATGTTAACTAATGAAATCCTTCGTAACAAATCAAAATAAACATTCCGTGGATACAATACAAATGAAAAATTATACACTGCAAATGGAAAATATAGAATACAAATGGAAAATTATAGAATACAAATGGAAAATATAGAATACAAATGGAAAATTATACAATACAAGTGGAAATTATACAATGCAAATGAAAAATTATACAATGCAAATGGAAAATATAGAATACAAATGGAAAAGATCAAATATTGCAACGTTTGACATGCCATAAATACAGACAAACATTTCATGCAAGAAAATGGATAAATTTTACTACTTGGGATTAAATTTTTGATCAGGACTACTCAATTATGTCCAATATAGTGGGAAAACTTTGTATAGCGTTATATAGTAAGAGGTGATATAGCACAAATTATGAGCATCATATAAAATATACAAGTTCCTAATATAATATATATGTGTGTGTGTGTGTGTGTGTGTGTGTGTGTGTGTGTGTGTGTGTGTGTGTGTGTGTAAGAGTCTAAAGTGCGACGGTCGCTCCAAAGCGCGATGGTCATGCCAAAGTGCGATGGTTTGTTAACGTTACGGACGCCAAAGTGCGATGGCCACGTCGAAGTCCGATGGTGCAGAGTTCAGTAACGTTTGTGACGTCACGTTATTGTGACATCATGCTTAACGTCCAAAGAGATGCAACACGGACGACAGCAACGGCAAGGTATACAAGATTGAGGATAGTGAGAACGGCAAAGTATATTTATTGAACTATCTACTTCGCCCAAACATTATTTAATTCGTGATCATTTATTACTTGTAACGCACACGTAATAAAATCCTGGGGATATGCTATAACGCAAAACATTCCATACCATTTCACGTTGTAAAATTTCATGTTTGATAACATGACAACTAGATGGTAATGAAATAAGGTGAACTTCATACTTTTTATGCATGGATTTTGCACTGATATTTTGGTGATACAACACACGGTTGGTACCACAACACGGTGTCGTTTACAAACCAATGGATTTCGGCGTATCACACCATCGCACTTTGGCGTGTCAGACCATCGCACTTTGGCGCATGAGTGTGGACCATCGCACTTTGGTGTGTCAGACCGTCGGGGTTTGGCGTAGACCATCGGGGTTTGGCGTGACCATCGCACTTTCGAGTCCCATCGCAATTTGGAGTCATATATATATATATATATATATATATATATATATATATATATATATATACGTTACGTCGTTATATTACTAAATGTAAAGCTACTGAAAATTTGAATTAAAGTGTTTCTAGTTTTAAACCTTGAAACACTCACAACCTTTAACGCCTGGCTAATTTTTTTTAACATTATTCAAGACCTTTCAAATTCGAAATGAAAGAAGAAATGTCTGAAATTATATGTATCCCTTAGATAATGATTACTGACTTTGACACATACGTTTGACCTTAATCTTTCCAAAAACATTATATTGTATAGCTCAAATATTTTAACAGACAGAAGACAGACAAAAATAAAAATGTTCTGACATTCAATTACATGCATGGTCCAGGGATAATTAAATGATTACGAAGTGATTATGGAGTGCTTGTCATTTAGATTAAGGCCACATACTAAAAACTTTTTTAAAGTCATGCTTATATAATATGATTAAGAAACTGAATAAAGTTCACTGCTTAGAGTGACAATATTGTCCATGACTTCTCACTTATGTCCCATAATACGTAAAACTGAATAGTTATATAGGGAGAAGTAACTTCTAAACATGATAGAAATATACAAGTTTCTTACATTTCGGGAATTGAATATAGTACTAATCATGATCAGAATAAGCCAAACAATATAAACATCCACCTCTGTCTACTTTGTATTGCTTATTGCTTATTTAATTGCTGGGATAAAATTTAGAAATTCATTTTAAAATTAAGGATTATATCTTCCCAATGCATAGCTCTGATCTTTGGACGAATTTGGCTACAGGTTTTTGCACTTTAGTTTTTCTTTTAGCTCTTACAAGTTCTTTCTTTTTCTTTTTTTTTTTTTTTTTTTTTCTTTTTTTTGTCATTTCGAATTTCACAATTTCGGCTTGAGCTTCACTGAAGAGACATAATTTGTCGAAATGTGCATCTGGTGCATCAAAATTGGTACCGTATAAGTTTTACATTATGACCCCTGGGTCGAGACCTCTGCTGGTGGACTGCTAGTCCCCGAGGGTCTCTACATCCCAGTATTTAAGTACTTCATTACTAGCTTGAAAATACGGATGTATATTTAATTGCTGGGATAAAATTTACCGTATAAGTTTTACATTATAAGAGTTATGAGATTGATCACTGTTCGTTATCTTCACCTTTCATCAACTCATGCATCCATCATGTCCCTAATATTATCTACAAATTGCAGTGATACTAACGAACAGTGATCAATATCATAACTCCTATAAGCAATACAAAATATAGGATTGGGCAAACACAGACCCCTGGGTATACCAGAGAAGGGATCAAGTACCTAGGAGGAGTAACCATCCCCTGTCGACCGGTCACACCCACCGTGAGCCCTGAATGGAGTAAATTGAGTTATCCGTACTCAAAAGCAGTGGACCAAAAACGGCCTAACAATCGTCATGAAACACGTCAGACAGCATTTGACCTAATGATAGGTTGTAGTGACAAATTAGATCGTTATAACGACCATAGAATTTGCGAAATACTGATTTTAAACGAGAACCCCTGTATCATCAATTTGTTTGTTAATAGCCTGCTTTGATCTAAAAACTGACCATACGGATAATAGTATGTCATTCTGATCCTACATATACCGTACTTTATAGTTGGTGTGTTGATTGGGGTTGTGATTGCGATTCTTTTCTTCACATAACAAGCACTATCTGAAAAATAATTATGCAAACTCTGCAATACTGTATTAGCAGGCAACTTATCTGAAAATCTGTATTCCAATTTATTGACTGTATGATATAGCTCCTTGACAATAAGACTTGAAGAGTTTGGTGGCCAAAGACCTAAAGCTCAAAGTCTATTAATGTTCTATTGAGATAGAACTCAGGAATCACCCATTCTTAGGAAGTTTTGCGTGCTGTCAACTTCAGCTGTGTTTTTCGAGAGTGTATTTGTTGGAGTTTTTCTGTTTGTACTCCCCAGCCAGGTATATAGTACATAATGGAATTCTAAATTCTTAATGCCTCTGAATATTTGTTATCAATGAAGTATTCTGTCAGTCTTAAATGAATGCAAATGTGATGTCTTCATTCCGTCAAAGTTCATCAAACGAGATATCTGCAAGCGCGGTTTCATCTGTACATGAATGATAATGCATTTTGAATAGATTCAATATAAACAAATCATAATCTATTTAGGTATTACCAAGTATTTCGTAGTGTATTTTTAGAATCTAAGTTCACACATTTATATATAGCAGACACAAATATTTATGTATTATTTTATTTAAAACAAAGAGAACTCACATCGTGTATTTAGATCCGATCGGTACTGGTCTGTTGCACATTGAAGAGTTGAAGATGATATACAATCTCGCTCATCAATATTGCCTATCCCATAAGAGTTAAAATATGCGCATTTGCCTGAAAAAAATCAAATGAAAGAGGTTTCTATTGAAAATCCCAGCCCTTTTTCTGATTCAATGTTCAATGTCACCATACATCCATTCTGTCCGAGAGATTGACTTATTTGTGGATGAAAAGATGAATAAAAGGTGAAGATAACGAACAGTGGATCAATCTCATAGCTCCTATCACTAATACAAAATAAATAGTTGGGCAAGGACAGACCAATGCACACTCTAGAGGTGGGATCAGATACCTAGGAGGAGTAAGTATTCCCTGTCGACCGGTCACAGCCTCAGTGAGCCATAGATCTGGTCAGGTAAATAGAGTTATCCGTAGTCAAAATCAGTGTGCCAAGAAGGGTCTAACAATCGGTTTGAAGCAGTTCAGAGTTAACCGAATGATAGGTTGTATTGCCAAACTAGACCGTTATAAAGACCATAAAAGTTGCGAAATACTGACGTTGAACAAGACTGTTGAAAGCCCATTCCCATCAACTTGTTTGTCGGTAGTTTTCCTCGATTTAAAAACTGAAGATTCGCAGAACAAGCTCTTGCATATTGAATAAGTTGAGCGATATAAACACCATATGTAGGTGATAATGGAATGTTGCTACATAAATATGCCAAGTTGACAAACAGTGATTAATCTTCTACAAGGAATTCAAAATTAAGAGTTAGGTAAACACGGATCCCTGGATATACCGGAGCCAGGATCAGCTGACGAGGAGGAGTAAGCACCCCTGTCGATCGGTCACACACAGCCCTATTTCCTCATCAGGTAAACGGAGTTATCCATAGTCAAAACCAGTGTGTCAAGAACGGCCTGATAATCGCTATGCTACTATGTCCGCCACTGTCGACGTGAAACACCCTTCGTGAGCGCTATGTATCTATCAGGTAAACAGAATAATTCACTGTCAAAATTAGTATGTAAAGAACAGCCTATCAGTTGGTATGCATCACGTCAGGCAGTATTTAATCCAATGACATCTTGTATTGGCAAACTAGATACTTACATGTATAACGACCATTTAATTTGTGAAATGATTTTGAAATGATTTTAAAGGAGTCTGCTTAATCCTCTGTATCATCAACTTGTTTCTGGGTAGCCTGCCATAATTTCAAAACGGACCATACGCTGAACAGGCTCTTGTGTATAAACATTATATGCATATTATTATAAAATATTGTTTCATAACTATGACAATTGAAAAGCTGAAGTCGTCCCGCCTGTCATGTCTTTGAGGTATCTAACTCTTAATATTGTACCCCGTTGGAATCTGATTTAGAATATATCGTCAGTATCCCTTGCTTGTCGTAAAAGACTACTAAATGGGACAGGGTTTTTTTTTTTCATACGAGACGGCGAAAACCGAGGTTCCGTGTTACAGCATGTATGTGACGACATAGATGCATTCCTGCTCAAAGGACGTAAGCACCGAGCATAGATCTGAATTTTTCAGTCCTTCATATTGGCAATGATGACGTATCCATATGAGTAAAAAATTCTAGGCAGGACGTTAAATAACCCAGAAACTTCATTTTGTATTCCTGATAGGAGTTATGAGATTCATTGCAGAGGATGTATATTTAAAGACTGTTATAGTCTATCTACCTTTAAATCTTTTTGATAACGTATATATGAATAATATATCACCTACTGCACATTATCTATTGGATATTAAGTAAATTAGAATTTTTTTTATTTATTTCATACACAAAGGAATCCTCCACATCTGCTTCGTATTTGGATATGTTATTGAAAATAGATATCAACGGCAAACTAACAAATGAATCGATACGCAACAGCTTGTTCTGTGTATTATCAATTTTTAAATCGAAGCAGGTTACTGACAAACAAATTGATTTTACAAGGGTTTCAACAGTCTCGTTTAAAGTTAGCATTTCGCAAATGATATGATCTTATCATCTATATTTTCAGTACAACTTATCATTGGGTTAAATGCTGACTGAAGTGTTCCATACTGATTCTCATCCCATTAGTGACATGCTGATTCTGACTACGGATAACTCCGTTTACCTCATCAAGGTTAGGACTCACGGCGGGTGTGACCGGTTGACAGGGGATGCTTCGTACTAGACACCCGATCTTACCTCGGGTATATCCAGGGATCTGTGTTTAACTAACTTTCTATTTTGTATTCTTTAGAGGAGTTATGAGATTGATCACTGTCCGTTATATTCACCTCTTCGCACAAAGGACTATAATAACCTGTAGTTCAATAAACCATTACAGAGAGACTAAAAACTTCTTTTATTTACCTAAAAAGATACGGAATTCAGTAGTTTCATATAAATGTACAGTTAATTTGAGTCCAAAGTATCAAAATGACGCAATGTGATAATATTTAGAGATTCAATGTTCGTTGTCTTCACCTATTCGTATCTAAATGCCAACGTTTTCCTTATAAGAAACATCAAGTGTACCTTTAAATATACAAAATTATGTACTAGAAAAAAACTATGTACATGTATAAATACAAAGTTTCCCCAGGCCTGTAGTCAATGATTTCTAGAAGGAAATATATAACAAATAGTGATTTTATGTCCAGATACTAGATACTAGCTTCATGCAGATCGCACGCTCAACAATTTTCTATTTGTAATCACTTATAAAGTGGATTTGATTTCGCGGTGTCATTTTTCCACTAGCTATCTTGATATATTACTAAAGAGATCGTTACTTGATTTTCATTAATTTCAAACCTGGCGTTTTAATGAAAACCATTTCCTTGTGAGAGTATACCAAATTTAAGGCATTGACGATTATTGTGTACATTTGACGATTTCCCCGCAGGTGATACACAAAAATCAAACTTCTGTCATTTACAGTCTCAGTGTTATAAATTCTGTGAAACGGACGTACAGACATATGACAGACAAAATACTTCCCAATGTGGTGTCAATATCATTGAATTGCATGTCAGTATAATCAACCTCCATGTCAGCATAGTTAAGTTGTCAGCGATACTTTATATTGTTGACAGTTTTTCTACTACACATTCCGAATGATGATTTTTGATTAGATATGATAAAAAGTTACAGGACAAAAAGTCACAGGACAAAACGCCACTGGACAAAAAGTCACAAAAAAGCTCACTGAAGGTGTTGTTCAGACATCAGATATTTCTTACAGTGGATGGGAGGTAGAAGGGAATACATGTCATCATGCTTATTGGTGTTTGGTTTGCCACATTTAGCACTTTCAGTTCATTATTAGATGTTCATTATTAGATAATAAGAAAGGAAAAATCATTAACCTGTTTATATAGCAATTATTATATGACAGTTCACTTACTTCTTGTATTGAAAATAATCTGGAGTGAAAGGAAGCCAACCACAATTCTGCCCTCAAATTTTGCTTTGACAATCATTAATATGTAGTATACTAAACCAAATGATCATCAAGCTTATTTTTATTTAATCTCCTTTTAAAAATCAAAATAATATTTTACAATAAATATGATAAAAGGAATAACAATTTTATGATTATTATCAAAATCTCATAAAAAATATAAATTTTACATATATATTTTCCTTAAACTTAACAAAAAGAACAGATATGTTTTAAAATATATATAAAACATTAATACTTTTTATTTTCTTATAAACTGTGACTTTTTGTCCTGTGACATTTTGTCCTGTGACGTTTTGTCCTGTGACATTTTGTCCTACTTTCATAAACTTTCATATTGTGACTTTTTGTCCATGGTCATTTTGTCCGTGACTTTTTGTCTGTGACTTTTTGTCCTGTGACTTTCTGTCCTACATTCTTATTGAACAGTTGAAGACCGAGTTTTTTGTTAAGATCAATGATCTTATTTTTAAATTTCAATACTCAATATTAAGAAATATATATATCAAACAAAGACACATGTCCCATCAATTTTAGTCACAGTTTAATGAATTTGCCATGGTTTCGCTTTCCAACACATTAATTAAATACTGTAATATGAGATACTGATTTTTCTTAAAATCGATTCAATTATTTTTTTATTTTTTTTTTATTTTGAAATTCAATTAAATGAAATGTATGCAGAATAAAGATTGCTCATGCACGTGCAATTTGCATGTTTAATCTCAGCTGACTAGAAAACTACACTGCAATGTTAAAAGCGGAGCGAATAGGACATGTCTTATTCGTCCAAAGAGATGATCCAAAATGTACGAAGGGCTAAAAATAGACGATTAATCTCAAGTGGAACTAGTTGATTGCTAGATCCAGTAAGTGCTCTACCAAGCCCCTATCTTTGCTCCTCACGAAAATGTTAACAGCTGTGAAGGAGAAACTTCGAACTTACTGTGCAACTACATATGCCAGAAGTGGTGTTAATCAAATGTGGATTCTAAAAACATTCTAAAGAACTTTTAGTAAACTTGAAATCACAGAATTTTTCCCAAATCAATAGCATTAAAATCTATCACTTTTCAACACTATACACGACCATTCCTCACGATAAATTAATGATTAGACTTTTTGACATCATTAACAGTTGCTTCTTCAACAAAATCGGAAAACGGAAATATTCATATCTAGTGATCAATCATTCAAAAAATTACTTTGTTAAACACCACTCTGCTTCCACGCACAAGTACTCTGAAGTTGAAATAAAAAATATGCTAGAGTTCCTCATTGACAATATCATCGTGGTCTTTGGTGATCAGGTCTTCCAACAGTCTGTTGGAATTCCCATGGTCACGAGTTGTGCTCCTTTGTTGGATGACCTGATTTTATATTCATATGAGGCAGAATTTATTCAAAAACTTCTACGTGAGAGGAACAAATATCTCGCTGTGGCCTTCAGTTTGACTTTTAGATATATCGATGACGTTTTGTATATTAACAATGATAGCTTTCATTCATATGTCGATTTGATATATCCCGGTGAGCTCGAAATAAAGGACACCTTTCCCCTTCTGCTTCATACTTGGATATTTTATTGAAAGTGGACAGTGGCGGCAAACTGACAGCTCAACTGATTCGATATGCAAGAGCTTGTTATGCGCATAGTCACTTTTTAAATCGAAGTAAGCTACTGACAAACAAGTTGATGGTACAGGGATTTCAACAGTCTCGATTGAAGTCAGCATTTCGCAAATTCTATGGTTCGTCAATACCACGTTGCATTGGGTTAAATGCTGTCTGACGTGTTTCATACCGATTGTTAAGCCGTTCTTGGCACACTGATTTTGACTGCGGATAACTCCGTTTACCTGATCAGGATATAGGGCTCACGGCGAGTGTGACCGGTCAACAGGGGGTGCTTACTCCTCCTAGGCACCTGATCCCACCTCTGGTGTGTCCAGGGGTCCGTGTTTGCCCAACTATCTATTTTGTATTGCTTGTAGGAGTTATGAGATTGATCACTGTTCGTTATCATCGCCTTGCATATATATATATATATATATATATATATATATATATATATATATATATATATAACGTATAGCACGTGTAAAAGCTATGGTTGCTGTTAGCTAAATTACGTAAGGCCCGGAAATATGCCTCTGCTAGCACATTTCTACGTTGTGTATATTGTACAATGACGTTACAATACATAATTGAACGAAATTCATCCGATCGACAGATTAAAAAACAAGGATCGTCCATTTCGAATTTATATCACGTGATTTCTATTATTAAACGGCGGAATTGATAGTGCGAGTGAACGGGGAGGAATGTAAGCAAACATAGACCTGATAGTTTGATGAGCAACGACACACCAGAGAAGCTAACTTACCTCCTGGGATCCACTTCCAGTCCCTGCAAACCTCAAACTCCTTGGTGTAATTTTCATCCAGAAGACAGTGATAGAATTGATCACTCCTACTACAACTCAGGCGCGACTCCACTTTAAATTCCAAGCATGTAGTTTTCTCATTCACAAGTCGATATGGTTGGCTAATACAGAGAGTGTGGTGACAAACCGCGGGGAGCAGTATCCATTTCATCCAAATCATCTTTCTACCCACCCTCCTCTGCCGTTCCATCTAGAATTTTGAGAAATGAGGTGCAAATTACATTTCTATGGTAGACAACATGAGACTGACGTGAAAAGTTATCCAGTCTACTTTCTACTGTGACTTTTGTTTATCGATCAAAGCATCGACCCCGACCTTTCAATTCACCTGATAAAAAGTCACCGTCTTGTAAAGTTTGAAACAGATGACCAAGTTAAAGTTACGGAAAAGACAGAATAAAGATGTTGCTCTTAGGGAACTTAGCTCCAGAGGTTTTGAACACAAATTCACTGGACAACTAAGTATTTTCTGGTTCAATATTGATCAAATTGGTGCACACATACTAGACATATATTACTGAGCCTTATCAAATTAAAAAAATGTGTCAATTCAAATTTTGAAAAGATTTGGCAAGGACTACTAGTATATTTTGTGGTGGAATAATTGATTAATAATTTTTTTTGATAAATTTGCATGATATTACAGTTTCTGTTTCATCTACTATATCTTCTATTCTATTATGATAGAAGTAGTTGAGACTTGAAACTGGATGAAACATTGTAATTTATTAATTTCGTTGATATCTCTCTCCAAACAGAGCACTGTCCCTGAAAATATACTAGCGGAAAAAAAGAAAGTGTGCATTATTTAATATATGAAAACATAATAAAAAATAACAATGAACAAATTTTATTTTTTGTAATACTGTAAACAAATGTATCCGTTACAACATTTCATTAATCCATTAATGTTAACGTTGAATAACGTCCATTTCACCACACTCGAATGACACTGGTATTCGAACTTCAATTAACAAAGTTAATAACGCGTGTGACCACCATTCGCATTCACTCATGCTTGACAACGGCGCCTCATTGATGCCACTAAAGTCACTGGCTGGTTTGGTAAACGGCGAAGACGTCGTTCTCTTTCATCCCAGACGTGCTCGATCGTCGATAAATCGGGGGAAACAGCTGGCCAAGGCAAGGCATCGACATTCTGTTGAACAAACAGTCTCTGACTACACGTGCAACTTGTGGCCGTGCGTTGTCTTGCTGCAGAGTGATATGATTTTGCTGTCTCTCTATGAAGGATATCACATGGCGCTGAATAATTTCGTCTCGATAGCGTACGCCGGTGAGATTTCCATTGACAATTTGTAAAGGGGTCTTTCTATATCCCACACAATAACGCTACCTCCACCGAATTGTCGACGTTGCACAACACAAGCGTCCTGGTACCGCTCCCCAACGCGACGATACACTCTACAACGGCGGTCGCTGCTATCCAAATGAAATTTCGATTCATCAGTGAACAGAATATTGGCCCACTCCTGTATTCTGAATCGCAGATGTCGTCTGCACCACGCTAGTCTAGCGATATAATGACGCTGAAGCAGTATTGGGCGCACCGCTGGACGTCTTCATCTAATTCTGTGCTCTCGCAGACGATTACGCACAGTTCTGGGACTGATTGGTCGAAGTCCAGGTATGCTACGAGCAGTCAAACTTGCTGTTTGGAAACGATGCCTCAGGTGCACAAGTCTAATGTGGTTGTCCTGTTGACGCGACGTCACACGAGGACGCCAAGAACGTGGTCGATCCTGAGTGTTACCAAATTGTTGGAAACGTCTCCATAATGACTGGATTGTGTTCCGATGAACTCCTAAGTGTCTTGCTACGATAGTTTGAGCCATTCCAGCTTGAAGCATCACAACAGCACGATTACGTTGGTTTTCACTGCGTTGTGGCATGACAGATTGGTAAATATTGTCATAAGTGGAGTGTTTTCCTTAACGAATAGTGTTCAAACAAACGTTTTACATTTCTTACTATAAACAGTATTGGCCAGTAAAACTCGTTCGTACGAACAGTTCAATAAATAACATGTGTTCACTAACCATGAAAAATTTCGTGCATCTGAGTCGGGTACTATCCGATATTGTTAAAAAACATCACCTTTATCGATTGTTGAAATTTTATAAATATAAACAATAAAGATAAAAAAAATATATACTAAATTCTATAATGT
Organism: Ostrea edulis; assembly: GCF_947568905.1. Classification (NCBI taxonomy): domain Eukaryota; kingdom Metazoa; phylum Mollusca; class Bivalvia; order Ostreida; family Ostreidae; genus Ostrea; species Ostrea edulis. Next base: position 4,439,778 of record NC_079164.1, read on the forward strand.
ATAGTTTCTTTTTTCTGCTAGTACAGTTCAAATCAATTTACTTGCAATTTTTTTTTAAAATAAAATATTTTCACCAACAATTTTCGAAATTTGGTCTCTAACTCCTACTTTTTCAATCTCCATTTTAAATTCAAAGACAAGACCTTGAAAATTATATGAAACTTTAGAAATTGATATTACTTTTAATACGTCATTTTCAACTTTCAAAATCGTTATCATGAATGTTTTCGTATATCAAGTGGAAAAAGGTCATCATCTATTTTTATTACTAATATTAAACCTTTTGTATCTGTATTGTTAGAAGAAAGGTGAAGATAACGAACAGTGATCAATCTCCTAACTCCTATAAGCAATACAAATACAAAATAGAGAGTTGGGCAAAACACACACTCCTGGATATACCAGAGGTGATTATGTATCAGATTTTTATAATGTTTATGTTTATGACATCAATGGTCAAAAATAGTTTATGCGAATAAATTTTGAGGCAAGTGTAAGTGAAAGAAGGCCATGTTTAGCTCAATAACAAGCATTGTCTTCTTCACAATTCTCCTTCAATATAGAAATCAAAATTACACTGATCAAAAAATTGACATTACTCAAAATCCCAGGTGCGAACATTTAGAGGTACATGAATACAAGTAAATCAAATATATATATATATATATATATATATTAAATGCAATGTAATTCAAAGCAACAGGATGATCATTTTATGTGTCAGTTCTTTTTTCATAATGTTGATACAGGTTTCAAAAGATGTGCATCATTCAAATAATTTATAAGGAATTATAAGCTATTTTGGCATCTGTAGTAAACACTAATAAATACCTGTAAAATCTATTACAGAAGGTTGATTATGGGGTAACTATGACAATCATGCCATCACAATTACCGTGAAAAAATAATTAGCATATATTTCCATAATGAGTTGCAGTTACTGTAAACCGCAACAATTGTGAAAATCAAATACATTCACGGGTTCATTGATTTTAAATGACACATGCAGTCCGTACACCATTAATATCACGAGACTAGTCAGGTAAACTAGAGGTGGAGATATCAGACTCTTGAAAAAACTTACACACACAATACCACAAAACAATTTGTTGCCTATTATAAATAATACAAAGGAAAATTCATCAAATACAGTTTTATCAATGATTTACTCGGTAACAAACTTTTTACTTAGCAACATAATGGGGTCAATACAGTTATCCTAGAGCTTGGGAATATTTTACACAACACCACAAAACATTTTATCTATTTATCATAACTTATAAAGAAATGTGCAAAATGTTGTTTTACCCATGGTTTCCTGGGTAATAAATTCCTCACGTTTGAACCTCACGTTTATTTCACAGTTGGGGATTAGTATCCACGCTATACTGGTTATTAATTTCAATCACATGACAAACAAGAATAACATGGACGTGGCGGATATTCTACTTTCGTTTTCGAAATTGTCTTATCTAACAATTAACGTAATAAAATGTAAGTTGATTACAGTGTTTCCCGATTAAATGTCGTCTTACCTATCCTAAGAAGCGCAAAGACATTCACACTCTTTGAAGATATATCAATATGAAATAACACGTAGAATAGAGCACTCCACGTGTTATATATGGAATGGACAATAACCTAATAACGTAGTGTTAAGAAGTTCGATGTTTCCTTATAAAATGGATACCTTAGTAGAGTGAAGTAGCTTTGGTTCAGGGTAGAATTAGATATTCCTTACCTGAACATTTGTCAGAGCCAGTAGTCATATATTCAGGCTATCCCAGAGTTTATATTTAAACTTTGATGTGTGTGAAAGCCTGTTAGTGTTATGACACTATATTTTCAACGTGTATGGAAGTTTGTTACTGTAAAAACTTTAAATTTTCTTATCATTTCAGTTCATTTTTTTTAGTTTTGGTGATTTGTTTAGGGTAAATCTTATATCCCTTCTGGTTATGCTCTTTCATTTTCATGGAAAACTAATGATTTGTTATCAACTACTCAAGTTTTACTTCTGGTATGATAAATTCGTAAACTTTACAAGCCTGTTCAGGTCACAAAAGGTTTGGAACATAAACAAATTTTTTGGTTTTGTTATGAGTTGATCCACTTTGTTTACTTATTCAAACTTGTTATTTATATTATCATTCTTTCAAATTTTTATTCATTTCTTATTTCAAGCCATGCCGATTTATAATCTAGTTCGTCGGATTCGCCGCTTTTATTTGTAATAAATCCAAATTATAATATTATCAAAAATAATATCCGCCTGCGTGTCCAAAAATATCTGCGTATGTAAAATATTTCCGATTTTTTACTAATAGCGCACAAAAGACCTTGATGCATGTGGCTGACCATCGCCGCAAACCACGGGTTATTGTTTTATTCTATTCCACAAACCGATTTGTGAAATAGAATGAAACAATAACCCGTGGTTTGCGACGATGGTGGCTGACAAATGACAGAATCACGAGCTCTCGAGAAAAATCCTAACAGTGTAATACGGTGATTTAAGTTATTCATGATATCTATCTTAATATGTACAATACTTCATAACACTGGATTGGAATATAATGCAATCGAACTTGAAGTCGATGAAAATTTTGAAGCCCTATTTTACACAATTATTTAGAGAACATCGACAGCGTACGATTGATTGATTATACATGTAGACTTATAATGTTTAAAGTCTCCCTTAAGAATATTTCGCTCACATGAATGACCGTCGCTTATGGCCATTGAGCAGGGAGCGATCTTTATCGTGCCACACCTGCTGTGACACGGGTCTCAGTGTTTGCGGTCTCATCCGAAGGACTACCCCATTTATTCGCCTCTTACGACAAGCAAGGGGCTACTGAGGACTATTCTAAGTCGGACCGACAGTTAACGACAAATTCACAAAGGTTTTTGGTTAATATTAATTATGTGTGTTTTATTATATAGTTATAGTTGGTTTAAAAGCTTTACAGAGCTTGTGTTTGATTTGTTGAATGTATATAGTGGCGACTTTAAATAAAATTTACTTTACTTTACTTTTATTAAAATTCAAGAAAATGCTAAAAGCGATACATCGGATATTTCAAAATCGGACATGTCCCTAGCAATATGCATATATCTGAATCGAAAGTTTGTAGAAATGAAACTAAAATTAAATTCTTTGAAAATACCTTATCAGTTAAGGTTGCAAAGTACATGTATTAGGTATGAAGAAAGTGAAGTCTTAGAAACCCGAAATACTTCTTATTTATTGTAAACTGTATCAACAAAGTTGCAAAATGGTAAACAAATGAGATTTGATTATTTTAGATCTTTGATTTTAAGCGCTCGCTTTTCAAAATCACACTTAATTGAATTAAAATCATTTATATTTCTTGTATTTGCTCGCCTCATAATTGTTATCTCCAAAATAAAAAATAATGTTTGTAAAATAATTTCGCCCTTTCGCCTCACATTTTTTGTTTGAAAATCCGAAGAACTATTTTACAAATTTCATTTTTATTATTAGTTTTTTCTATTATTTTTTTAAATATTTTTTATAAATTATTTCTTCTTAATGCATAGTTAAAATATAATCTCTCTGGGTACGAGTTAGCTTTAATATTTATCAACGTAATATGGTTAGTTAGTTTCACCTGAGATTAATTAAGTCTATTTTTATTACTTCATACATTTTGGATCAGCTCTTCGGACGAAAAAGGCATGTCCTAATTTGCTCCGCTTTTAACATGACCAAAAAACATGTAGTCTGCGTTGTAAATACGTTTGTAGATTAGTGTAGTTGTAGTGTTAGATGTATTTGTATCTAGTTTTTGTTATTATTCTCTGTTAATATTGGCCAAATTATGTAATTCTTTTCGTTTGTCCTGAAGAAGGGACGGGTCATCCCGAAAATTTCATAATCTGGTTGTTCGTGTCGTTGGTCATTTTTGTGCTTTGTATGATTTTTTGAATTTGACCTTGTATCCATGTTGTGGATCCGACACTTTTAGGTATTGGGTGTTGCTGGAACTTAGTGCTTTTATATAAATATATATATTAGTATATGATACAGTATATTCAAGTTCCATACATTCGATATTTTCATACTTATATATTAACCATTACCCGAACCTGCATATGCGGGAAAAAAAATCCTGTTTATGTAATTTGTGTCCCCCTTTGTACAAGATGCAAGTCGAACGCGGGTGTAATCTAGCACTCCGACAATGTCTGACAATCCATATTTCAACTGGAAATCTCCAGCAATAGATACCCTGTTGCTCGTTAAAATCTGGTCAGCTAATTCCCTTAATTAAATTAAGTTTAAACAACATGAGTGTTATTACGTTTTCCAAAGCGGGTGAAAGCCAACTTTGAAATGGAGGTGGAGTTACCAATTTTTCTTGACAAGCAAATACAAAGATAAAGACAGAATAGATAATATTTATCCATAAAAATGTCCAAAGTTAGATCTAGTAAAGGAGGGGTGGGGGAGGCAACATAGTACCCCCCCTAACTTATGAATTTCATCATAATTCCCAAATACCTTGTTTCGTTTATGAATTCGCTCTATAGCCAGTGGCAGTAGTCCATAGTTAATGCGCTAAGATTCTTTAGAAATTTTGAGATGTGGATTTATGCATTTTGTTAAAAAAAAATCAAATCTATTAGCAATTTTGATATGTGGATGGACGTATTGTTAAGATAGCAACTTTTTATACCTTTGAATTCACGCCTTCACTCTTTTTATCACAGCGTGAACAGTTCACATTGATATGTTGAAACTATGCCCAATTTCCCTCATGGATTGCTGATTGGCAAAGTAGCATAGAAATCTTAAAACTCGTTTGTGTGGATCAATCACTGCAGAACCACTGACGTAAGCATGCTTTTTAATGTTCAATATAATTTCGTCGAACATTTCTTTACATATTCTTTACATATGTCCAGGGGTCCGTGTTTGCCCAACTATCTATTTTGTATTGCTTGTAGGAGTTATGAGATTGATCACTGTTCATTATCTTCACCTTTCATATTCTAGGGTGAAATATAAAATTAGAGAATGTGAAAAGACTTACTATATTCTCTGCATATCCTTCAATACGCATTGCAAAAGAAAAGGAGATAGTGTGTCAGAAAAGCGAGGAATATCATGCAGTTTTCATCAGAGCCATCGTCAATAGCATTTTCAAAAAACGTATAGAGAAAAGGAAAATTTGATAACTTACTCGGCTGAAATTTCCAAATGTATTCCACAATTCTTTTAGAAAAAAATATCACGATAGTAGGAACTATATGTCAAATTGAGATCACCCGAGGTGAAAATGGAATACTGTTACATGAATATGGGAAACTGATGATGAAGAAGCTTAAATCATCCCACTTGTCATAAAGTTAAGTTGTTTCAGTTTGCTGTTAACATAAATTTTCAATAATACAAAATGGAGAGTTGGGCAAACACGGACCCCTGGATATACCAAAAGTGGAATCATGTGCCTATGAGAAGTAAACATCCCCTGTCTACCGGCCACACCAGCCGTGAGCCATATATCTTGATCAGGTAAATGGAGTTGTCCGTAGTCAAAATCAAGGTGCCAAGAGCGACCTAACAATCGGCATGAAACACGTCAGACAGCATTTGACACAATGATAGGTTGTATCAGTAAACTAGATTGTTATAACGACCAAATAATTTGTGAAATACTAACTTTGAACGAGACTGTTGAAACCCCCGCCCTATCAACTTGTACAAAAGCATTTCTTTTTAAGTGTTAACATCATTGTACAAAGTTTGATTAATACTGAGTGAATATTATTGCAGGTAGAGATGTAAAAACACCAACAGTTAACATAGTATATCATATACCAAGACATAATGATATGGATGAAAAGTTCTTTAATAATGAGGGTTCTTTATCATGCCAACTCCTACCATGACTCAGGACTTCCCATTTTTAAGGTCATATCCGTAAGATTTCACTTTTAATGTCGGTCACTTGACAAAGGAACTGTCAATACCTATTCTAATGGAGAAACAGTCAGGGGTACGGAAACGATTTGAGCTGAACATTTTCAAAGTTTTACATTTTTAATCTTTATAATGCTTACCTAGCTCTGTCCTGTTTTTGTTTACATAGGCTAAATATACAAGTGAAAGTTTCGTTGAAAGCAGATTTTTTTTTTCAATTTACAAGTTGATTCTTAACACAATTAAATAGTTTCTAGCGTTTGGCACATCTCATTTTGTTTTAAACGCGTTATTTTCTTTTAAGCGATCTATATGTAAACAAAAACATGACACTAACCTTGTTTACATAAGAAATAATTGCGAGTGCTGTATCTCACTTGTAACTCAACAACTGATACTCAAATTTTGGTTGACTATTAGAAACTTTTTAGTTAAACATTATAAACAAACAAATGAAAATGTTTTATACTTTTCGCCTCAAATCCTGCATGCCCAAATGTGAACAAATTAGTTCTTTTCACTCTTGCTGAAAATCAGCATTTACTTCTTGCACACGTATAATGACCATTGCTTTTTTTTAAATAACTCCCTAGTTTTTTGTATTTGGCAACCTTGTCTTGAGTTGAAATCAATCTCATAATTAATTAAAAAACAAATCTATTTTCATTTTTTTTTTAATTGCTACCTGTAATTATTCCCTAAACTCTGTGGTATAAGTCATAACGATTCATCTAAATGATTTCTTGAAAAGGGTGTAAAGTGTTTCAGATTCCTTCTTTTTTATGTTGGTGTGTTTTGATATGAAAATTGTGGCACTTGCTACGTGGTATGTGTGAGTATGTGCAATTGTTCTTTCTGTTTTCTTGTTCAATTGTTTGTTTCTTTTTCCCCTCCTTGCTTGACAAATATCAAACAATAGATTAATTTCATTTTAATTGAATTCTAAACATGTGTCATGCACTATTAAAATATAACACAGTAGTCATTTAGTTATTAGGTATGTAGTTGTTGTGAATGATAGGCTTGGACGTTTCCATTCATTTCTGTTGCATTTGGTCAGCATTCGTCATGCGTTCACAATTGAACACTTATACCTGCCGATAATTACCATTAAGAATCTTTTCAAATTTTCAAACACTGCCAAAACTTCACCAAATTTCAAATATCTTCTTCTCTGCAACCTTACATTTGTTCGATAAAATCAATTGCCAAAATTTCATGATCTTCATGATAGAGGGTCTGACTGCAGGATGGGACCAAACTTGGTAGATAGGTTTTATGTGTAAAACGTTCCATTAGTATTTTCTTTAATGCTATTGATACCAAAATTGAGACTAAATAGATATTCAAACGGTGCAGGTAACCCTTTAATAGATTGTAAATTTCATGATCCAAAGAGTAGAATTTTGGTACCCGGTACAGGCTGGGCCAAAATTATTATAATATCTATTTTTTACTAACGTCATCTACCATTTATATTTCGACATAGTTAACACTTTCAGGACATCGTTTACCATCCATGTCTGCAATTTCCATATAGAAAATGTATCATTTAATTGTGTGAAAATAAAGAATAATGCATTGACTTCTTCTCCTGTAGTTTCTCCTTAACATTACAGGCATAATTTATGAAGTCAGCTTAGCGCTTTTCAGTACTTTCATTGCTTTGATTTCCATTTCGGTTTTGAGAGCCCAGCATTATTCACATTATAACATGTTTTATTCTTCTTCATGTGCAACATACAATGTAAAAACGAAATATGCAATATATAGAAGATGACATTTTTAATCTGTGTGAACTCACTGTGCGAAATTTTGTACTTATCGTAACACTGTCAGCATATTAACTCAAAGATATTTAACTCGCATATAATTATATCCAAAGAAAATTGCTTACATTGCATCTATGTAAAAGCATATTTATGACTACCATTTGAGGAACAAATGGAGGTTGGGGTTGGAGTCCTTGTTGTTTTTTTTATAATTATCAATAGCTTATCAAAGCCTGACTCGAATTTATGTAATCAAATCTGTCTTGTGATATTACTATTATTCAAGTTCTTTTTTACCAAGTTACTGTTGAAATGTCCTATCATATTAGTTACTGTTTCTCAAACTCTGTTTTTTGTGGATTTAATATATGACAAGCACCGGTATCATCTTGTGGTGATCAGCCTGTTTTCATTGCCAGTGACCAGATACAATTCAGCTCAGTAGCTGGAGTAAGTAACTGGACTTTTAGTGGCCCTGGGTTTTAATCACTGTTGGATTTATTGTACTGTTACTTTTAAACTCACTACTTAATATTTACAAGTATATGTGTAGGCATGGATACAAATAATTGTATTTATTATGACCATTTCTTTATAAAATTTGTAAATGTTTTCCATCTGTCTTTCACCCACAGCTTCCTCTGAATATTCTCCAATCTCCTCACTATCTCCCTGTAATCCTCGCTACATTTCCCCTTTATATCTAGTCTCTCTACAGCTCCTATCATCATTTCAAATAGCCTTACATATCCATCCACAGATATTTCCTCTGGATTCTGAATTTCTCTACTCAGTGTGTGAACTTGGTGTACTCTCTCTACATCATCTCCTACCCCGGTGTCTAAATCCTCGACCTTTTGACCCCAACCAGATTTTGGTTCATGTTCCGCACTAAGTGACAATTGTAGAATGGTGTAACATACAGGAATAGAATGTCTGTAGTCAGATTCGGGGTCAAGGAATGAATGGTACTCTGTTGGTAATACTGTTTTTACTGAAGCCTTCTTTGATTCATCGTGGAAGTAACTGTCTGGATTCTCCACATACATTTTTATAACATTAAACAGTATCTTCCTCGCTGGTCCTGTACATATGAATTCCAAAAGGTCCTGTAACTCACTGCAGCCACTTTCTTCTGTAAATATCAATACTTGAAATTTACAATAACAGTATAAACAAGATTGTCGTGGGGCAGTATTCGACCTAATTGATTATCAATAAGCCAGAAACCGACAAATAGTCAGTTTAACCGGTGAAAAAAAATAATTTTATGAAAATACATGACCTTCAGCTATAAAAGACAAGAATGAAAAAGCAATGTGTTTCCATTAGACAACTCTTTTATTTAAATTAATATACATTGAAAACACCCAGTCAATACCGACATATGACCGAATGTGTATTTAATGTCAATATATCAATAAACATTGTTCTTCAATTTCACAATATATAACTATTGGCTATCTCACTACTGCATAAAGAATGTTTTAGTCATTTTTCCTGGGAGCTACATGCAACACTGGTGTGTATTACATGCTGGTGACCGTTGACCTTATTTCTAACTCTTTTATGAGCACGTTATAAGACCAACATCCCAACTTTGTACCAGATGAAGAGCCTGGTGTTGTTGAAAATTGAGATAATACTGATTTATCTGAATTATCACTGTCACTGCGCTGAAAACTATTCAAGGTATCATTTCAGATTTATAGCAATCAAAATAGACAGATGGACAGACAATGTGATTCCTAAATGAGAATAAATTCCAACCCAGTTTACATTTACCTATAATTTACTCAAATCAGATAGAGATTCCACCTCTGGTATGTCCAGTGGTCCGTCTTTGCCCCACTCTTAATTTTGCACTCTTTATAGGAGTTATGGGATTGATCACTGTTCGTTATCTTCATCTTCCCATGTCAGTCATAAAAGGGTTTGTCTTGTATAAAATGCAAGGTGAAGATAACGAACAGTGATCAATCTCATAACTCCTACAAGCAATACAAAATAGATAGTTGGGCAAACACGGACCCCTGGACACACCAGAGGTGGGATCAGGTGCCTAGGAGGAGTAAGCATCCCCTGTTGACCGGTTACACCCGCCGTGAGCCCTATATCCTGACCAGGTAAACGGAGTCATCCGCAGTCAAAATCAGTGTGACAAGAACGGCTTAAAATATATTGATTAAATTATCCGTCATGGTGTCTCAGTGGACAGTGTTGCTGGCGTACAGGTTTTCCATATGAAATTTATCGAGACATTTTGTTTAAACTTAAATGTGCATAGTGAAAGGGGTATTGCGGGGTGTTTGTATTAAAAATGATAAAATAGAATCAACAAATTGTTTAAAACTCACTATTCCTTATAAACAATGGAGTTGGGGTGTCTCAGAAAAAAATCGTAATCTATATTGTTCTTAAGATTAGAACCAATCAACATATCATAATTTTATATCGGGACAGGTCAGTCACGGAGGATTCAAGGCCAAAATTCATCCAAAATCGGTGCTAAAATAGGAAAAACTATGTCAACTTTGATGCCTAATTTCAACATCGCAAATAATAAAGTTAAGTTTTTAATATTAAATTTGAAAATGTTAAACTTACACCCACAAAATAATATAACGATATATGGCCCTAACACCAACGTCTGATTAAGTCGGTAAATAGCTAATATACGCAGTTGTGTTAAGTAGGGCCATAGAAATATATCAGGAAAAAAAGCATTAATAAACAGATCAATTTGTGACAAATTCTGCAAACACAACCCTTTTATACAAAAACAATATGTATATATCATTAAGTGCAGATTGACCTCTTATACATTTTTCACCAGACCGACAGTCTCAACATCAACTCTCTATCACGTGATCAAATATCAAGATAAAAACGTATCGTGTATGTATAAATCGTAGAATTGGCACGATATCCAGATATCAATGCAAGTTGAAGTCAATATAACTTCAAAGCATATTAATTTCTTAATTTGAAAAGTGCTGAGAGCAAGTTTATTGTGACTTGTAATATGTCTAATTTTTGCATTGAATATGCAAGATGCAGCGAATTTTGCAAATACGAAGTTGAATCTAGCATGAAAAACATATTTTCTGTTGAAGGCAGAATTTGCTCCCCTAACTTTCCTTTGGCACTGAAGTTCACATGTCACATAAATGAAACATCTTTCACTTAAAAACCTCGGGGTGTCGTGCCAATGGTGAAATTTTTATGTACAGAAACCCTGTTTATGCAAATGAGTCCATTGTGAAAGTAACTATACGTGTAGATTAGGGGCGATATCAATATCACAATATAATATGGATATTACTTTAGCATGTATGCTATATAAAGAAGAAATTGAAACTTTTTCAATATCAAAGTGAATTAATATAACCCATTTGATAGAAACTTTTACGCGATTGCAGTTTACCGTTTGACAGCGGTGGTAAATAACGAAACAATACTTTGACATTTCCAACCACAAAAGGACTGTAGATATGTACGTCATGACCTTCGTCATGACGTAATTTTCATTGTGACGTCGTGCAATGTGCCAGTGCGGTAAAGTATATTTATGTGCAGCACTGGTATTAAATATTTTATGGGGAAAGCCTTAACTCAACCGCGTATTGCGAAGATTGTTGTTTGTATGTCTGACTTTAGAAATAAATATTATTGGGTCAAATGCTGCCTCACTTATTTCTTACCGAATGTTAGACCGTCCTTGGCACAGTCATTCGGACTACGGATAACGTCGTTTACCTGATCAAGATATAAGGGTTACGGAGGATGTGACCTTTGGACAGGGAATATTTACTCTCCCTAGGCACCCAATCCTACCTCTGATGTGTCCAGGGTTCCGTGTTTGCCTAACTCTCTATTTTCTGTCGCTTATAAGAGTTATGAGATTGATCACAGTTCGTTATCTTCGCATTTCATATTATCATTATATAACAATGTTACTCTTCCGGAAAATTGTTCTACTCATTCCGTTTGTTATTCTGAATTGATCCTTTGATCAGAAAAACTTATTTGAAACATTAGGCTCATTTCCTCACAATTGCATTTTCCACATGTATAGCTTTAAAATCCTAGCATGGCCCCACACTTGCGTTATAGACGTTAATAATTATAAATCAGACTCCTAGATAGCCCTTTTCTGATTATTCAATATACCCGTAATTATAACTATGAATATTGAAATATTATATTCATGAAGTCGATGAGGAAAATGCGTGTTTCGTGAAAGATTTTTAAGCTTGTTATGCGTATACGACATTTTAAACAAAATAAATATTTTATATGTAGATTATCACTGTTAACATATGTACAGTTTGTATTGAAATGTACTTGTTCATGATATCGCAGGAATTGAGCATGGCTACGAAGGGTGTGAAATTACTTTTTAGGACATCTTCTTATAGTGAAGGTGATTTAAACGACAACATTACACTACAAGCAAGAAGACTTTCTTTCAAAATTCAAATGAGTCGTACACTTCTACTTCATACTCAGATATTTTATTGTAAATATATATTCACCGCAAACTAACAACTCAGCTTTATGACAAACTGGATGATTTCAGCATCTCTATCGTCAGCTTCCCATATTTGTATAGCAATATTTCATTATCACTTGCATATGCTGTTTATCTCTTTAAGGTGATTTGATAAGCAAAAGCTTGTTCTGCGTATAGTCAGTTTTTACATAGAAACCGGCAATTGAAAGAGAAGTTGATGATGTAGAAGTTTCAATAGTCTCGTTTAAGTCAGCATTTCAAAAATTCCATGGCCGTTATAACGATCTATTTTGTCAATACAACCTTTCATTGGGTCAATAGCTAGCTGCCGTTTTTCATATCAATTGTTAGGTCGTCCTTGGTACATTGCTTTTGATTATGGATAACTCCGTTTACCTGAATAAAATATAAGGCTCACAGCAGGTGTGACTGGTCAAAAGGGGGTACTGACTCTTCCTAGACATCTGTTCCCACCCTGCTATATCCAAGAGTCCGTGTTTGCTCAACTCTCTAATCTGTATTACGCATAGGAGTTATGAGATTGATCACACTTCGTTATCTTTACCTTTCACATCATAAATTGTGATAATGAACTTTTAAAACCTTCATCAACTTTCATCAAAGTTGCCTACAAGCAAGTTTACAATATGAAAGGTAAAGATAACGAACAGTGAAGTGTGTCTTTTAGTGAGTAATTGAGTAAAAAAAATGGGACTTTTCAATGCAATCTTTCATGATGCACCCTCACTAAATATTTTATTATGGGGCCATTAATAAGATTGGCATTTCCCGTTTCATGAACGATTTTTGACGTGATGGTTCTATGCTATATCTGACTTTTACTAATCCTTTTTGTCGTAAAACAGCAATTGCATTTCATAATCATGCTTGATATTCATCTTTTACAACAACAAAAAGTCCTGTACCGATTCGAAAACAGAACTGTATATGACCTCATATTCTCTATCAGTTTAGATATCCACGTTGTTGACAAAAACATTAACACTGTTGCGGATGCATGTGCATGGGGTAATGCATACGCTTTGTGTGACCTTCTAAACGATATGAATTAAAGGACAAACAGGCTGATGCAGGAATGTTTATTCTAATAATACGGAAACCTCCGAGCATGCTTTAGACCTTTTCCCTGATGGAATGTGCCGGTAAGTATGGCGACATTGGAATTATATTTAAAAGTGGTAAAACGTTATATAGGTTGTAGTTAAAAGTCCGTATATAGATTGTGCGAAATTTGAAATGATTCCGTAATGATAGAATTGATGAAAAATGAAAAGAAAGACTATTGTTGAATATACAAAAATGTACGTAGATAATAGCTCATTTATCTTGTCTATGTATGAATCGGGCCTTCATGTAAATTCGCAATACTAGGTACTGATACGTAACAACATTGAATTACACAGTTTTTCTGACTATATGGAAATATCATATGGTTTCGATGCAAAATTAGTTTTAGAATTTATTGTTTTTATTTGACTTTCATATCATATACATACATGTAATTTAGCACCACACAGTAACATCACCAATATCCATATGCGAAATGCGTTTTCAATATTATAAGGTATAAGGAGAAAGAAAGAAAGCGCGCTCATAAAGTAGAGTAGGGTATGTTACACAATCAATATTAGGTCTTTAATACAGCCATAATTTATCGTAAATCTTTTGCTAATATCTTTCAAACTCCCTACACCTGCTGTATTTCAGCAACAAAAGAGTTTCCAATGTAATTCTATCAATGATAAAGTTTTTAGATGCATCTAAACTTAATTTATTACACTTGAGTATCTACTGGTATAAATCAGTTATCATAAGAATTATCAACCTTTCCATATTGTTTACATTCTTATTAACATTTTTCCCATTTCTATTAAAACTAATATGCCTGTCAGTTTTTCGTAAAGTCATTCTTCAATTCTATACCAGATCTTGCTAACATTGATATTCTACAAATCTTTGATCAATAGTTTCAAAATCCCTCTTCTAAAACGTGTAGATTAAATACTTAACAATTCTAAGTTTAGGTGAATAATAATCAAATAGAAATATTCGATTTAAGATTTATAACTGTATCCACTTCATTTTTGATTCATGGATTGTTTTAAAAGAAAGTTCAAGAATAATCTCCATTGTAACTCTGAAAAATCTTTCTTGTCATTCCCATTTTGATATAGATTTAATTTGGGTTGCTTTATGGCTTATCAATTCCTTATACATATCTTTACAACCTGTTTATCTTTGAAATAAATTGAAATAGTAGGGGAAATAATAGGTAAAAGTGGTTTTGTAGTTCCTGTATTGTCTTGTATAAGAACTTGTCTTTGTTGGATTGCTTTCTTTAATCCTGTATATTTTACAAAATTCATTTTAACTTTCAAATATTTTTGTATGTAATTAAAACTGTACAAGTTACTAGTTTCATCCCGAAGGTCATAAATGAATACAATACATAATCCATGCTGATTATTAAATAATATTGATCTTCCACCAATGGCAATATTTCGATTACAACAAATTGTTGACAATAAAAATTTGGGTTGGTTTTATCTTCTGCAGAATTTATAACATCTATTAGGATCGGGTTTTGTTTCCTAATTTCAGTAGAGAACCCAGATACACCTCTGTCGGCGTGGGTTCGAACCCTGCTTGCGCTGGTAAGTGAGAAAGTTTCCCAGTTTACTTTCGGAAGGTCGGTGGTCTCTTCCCAGGTGCATTGTATCTGTGTTCTCTCTTCCACCAACAAAAACTGGGCGCCACCATATAACTGAACAATTGTTGAGTGTGGCGGAAAACATCAAAAAATCAAATCAACCGATCCTAATGAGTAGAGAGTAAATGGCAAATACAGAACCCATAAACACTTATTAATTTAAATCTTACCTTTCTCTATTTGTTGTTGGTTCTGTTCATTTTCCTCCAGATATATTGCCCCTGTACTTACTAGGGCTTTACTTTCACCAATTTCCAATGTTGTCTCTCTCTTACTCGTATCTGTAAGAAATGAAGTGAAATTGAATTCAAAGAAAGTTTTGAGTTACCTGATATGTATCTGTATTTCAAAGAATGTTTGAAATTCATATATTTTTCGTCAATAGGGAAACTGTGTCTGCCCTCTATACACAGACGTTACATGTATAACAGTAGCATATGTCCCACAACATTTACATGGACAAGAAAGAGGACCAAGGTCAAGTATTAATAAAAGTTAGTTTCTCCTTCATCCCCTCGCTCTCCCCTTCTCTCCTCACACCCTTCAAACAATGTCTTTTATGCACAAATGAAAAAGAACATAACAATTTAGAACATTTGCAGCCTTTGACACATTAATCAACAAAGCAATCAATGGTATGTCAGATCTTAAGTACGCAAAATATGAGAAGTAAAATAAATCTTTGGACATTATTTCGAAGAGATGTTGTTATGTAGGGGTCTTGGATTTCATCGGTAACCTTCATTTTGAATTGTAGCCCTTGACCCAAGTGAGTTAAATACTTGAAATATATATAGCTGTAAACATGAATGGTTGTGTTTTAGAGTGGGATCTCTCTAAAGAGATATATCAGAATTAATTAAGCAAGCGATTTTTTAATACATGTGATCGGATCAAAGAATCTAATTTTGATTAGATTGCCAAAATGATGAGTTTCAAATGAAATAGAATATTAATTGAAATTTATACTATCAGTTTGTAAAGACTGATCCTCTTGGCTTAGTTAACGTGTTGCTTTGTAAATAGATGGTCGTAGGTTTACACCAGACTCATCCCTTGACCGCATCTGATCTAAGACATAAAAATTAATAGTAACTGTTCCTTCGATAAACGCTCAATATTCATATTTGTGAGTCATGACTCAAGGTTACATGCGGCTGCAGGTGTTCATACAATAACGAACCCCCACTGCTGTGACCCAGAGCGTCACGAACAAGTCAACGTTTGTGACAATTCGCCTACAGCTGTTGACAGGAAATCATATAATTTAACAAACCACACAAACAGTCTATAGAAAGGACTGACGTGATCTTGAGTCTCAATCTCGTTTCTCAAAAATCATGGAGAGATTAAAGTTAGTACATTGTACTTTAAAATATTCGACGAGGGTTAGCCTACGAGTTGCTACTAGGAACACCGTTTTCCATGACATTAATTTGTGAATGCAAAAATAATTGCTAGATCTATAAATTCACAAAATTACGTAACTTCTAGATGAAAGGTGAAGATAACGAACAGTGATCAATCTCGTAACTCCTACAAGCAATACAAAATAGATAGTTGGGCAAACACGGACCCCTGGACACACCAGAGGTGGGATCAGGTGCCTAGGAGAAGTAAGCATCCCTGTCGACCGGTCACACTCACCGTGAGCCCTATATCCTCATCGGGTAAACGGAGTTATCCGCAGTCAAATCAGTGTGCCAAGAACGGTTTAACAATCGGTATGAAACAATTCGGACAGCATTTGACCCAATGATAAGATGTATTGATGAACTAGATTGTTATAACGACTATAGAATTTGCAAAATGCTGACCTCAATCGAGACTGTTGAACCTGTACCATCAACTTGTTTGTCAGTAGCTTACCTCGATTAAAAAACTGATTATACACAGAACAAGCCCTTGTGTATCGAATCGGTCGAGATATATTAACACCATATCCAGGTAATAATAGAATATTGCTACATAAATATGGGAAGTTGACGATGGAGAAGTTGAAATCATCCCGTTTGTCATACAGTTGAGTCGTCAGTTTGCCGTTAATGTCTACGTTCAATAAAGTATTAAGTATGAAGCAGAAGTGAACGACTCTGTGGTGTACTTTATTTCAAGCTCACAGGGATATATTAACATATGAATGAAAGTTATTATTGTTAATAGCAAAACGTCATCGATATATCTAAATGTCGAATTGAAGGCCACAAGGAGATATTTTTTGTCTTCTGTCCCAGAAGCGTTTGAATAAAACACAAGATGTTCAAAAGCAAATTATCAAAACAAATATGATTACATTATTCAAAGAGATGTACATGATATGATAGTATAATTACAAAGTTGATTCTATACATACCTTGTGTGTGACGTCTTTTATTGAACAGAAGAATTCCAACAACAATCAGCAGGATAAGCGGCACAATTACACCAATAACAATTCCCACAGCACTGAAAATCAAAATGACAATGTTACATTGTATTTCATGACCTATTACCGATACAATTACAGCCAAGGTAATTAATAGAGCACTGAAAATCAAAACTATGTTACATTGTATTTCACTACTTCGTTACTAGCTTGAAAATGTGGATGTATATTTAATTGCTGTTATAGAATTTAGAAATTCATTTCAAAATTAAGGATTATCTCCCTCATGCATAGCTCTTATCCTTGGACGAATTTGGCCCCACTTTTTTTGGCACGCTGGTTTTGGCTATATTCAGCTCTAAAACTTCATAGTTATTTCGGATTTCAAACATTTCGGTTGAGCATCACTGAAAAGACATAATTTGTCGAAATGCGCATCTGGTGCATCAAAATTGGTACCGTATAAGTTTTACATTATTAGTGGTACAATTACACTAAACGTAATTCGCACTGCACTAAACATCAGAGCTAGATTTTCATTCCTACAATACTAATATCTCATGTAAAACATTTATCCAGTATATGAATGCTATTACCTGTGTGCCTGTTATATCTTGTCTAGTTAAAGTTAACCACCTTGTCATCTTACTACCCTGATTTATTTAAATTCTTTCTATTGTTTTATCAGTTACTTTTGCAGGTCTTTTATTGGCATATTGTCATTGATTATTTGCAGATCAATTGTACAGCGCATAAAAACTATATCTAATCTGTGCTTTATAAATAACTAATGATAATGATAATAACAAATGAATTACAATGTAATTATGTTAAACTAAAACATCTTTAAATTGTCAGTACATAAAACTATATATCTATATGTGTCGAGTGTTCGTATAGTAGGGTTTTGAAAATCATTGTGATATTGTTTGAAAGTAAACATTTTCTGAATCCTAGATTATAATTTCAATCAAAAACATAGATATTATGGGAAAAGAAGGTTAATTTTTCGTGTACATATCGAATTTCATTTTCAAATAGCCAAACAAATATCCCATTACTGTACGATTTCAGTTGTGAATCCAAATGAATAATCATAATTTAAAAAAAAATATTCCCATGTCCAAAAAGGGCATTATCCAGTCCTCGATTGTTATTTTAGCTACGACACTGTGAACTGTGACGTGTAAGAGACCTTTTAATCGACATAAACACATATGTTCAGGCGATTGTGATTTAGTAACCCTCGCAGAGCCATTATTATCGACGACTAGCACGCCAATCAACACTAACCTGCCATTAAACTCTGGTTCTGGTGAATTCCGTGTACCATTCCTTCCGGAAGTAATACTGACTGTGGGGCTGAAATGATTTCAATAGTCATAACAATAACCAAGAACGTTTAGAAACAGCAAACCTATATGTGTCTATTTTAAAGAAACATAAATCTTTAAAAATTATAAATCACAGACAGGTTTGTCATTAATTTCAAACCGCAGTAACACCTAATCATGCAGACAATCATTCAGTAACACCTAATCATGCAGACAATCATTCCCCATTTTCATCATTCAGCAGCATGGGAATGTCCATTATTAACACTAACCTGACATTTATTTGTAAATCTGACGAATTCCATAACTCGTGTCCCCCAGACATGATATTCGTTGTTGGGCTGAAATTGTTTGAATACACTGAGAGCAGTTATAAAAAATGCTGAAAACAGTATTCAAGAGCTTCCGAGATAATACTTCCTTATTTGCCTATTCATAACTTACTATTGAATTACCATATTTGTCACTTTATTCATCGGGATTTCAAATTGTAATTGTAGGCAGAAAATCATTTGGTCTAGTTTGGTTTGTATCATTCTACTAAACATCAGTTGGTGTACTCTATTAATCATCATAAATTTAACGAACTCTCGATCTGACTTTAGCTGGAAACACATTACAGATACTAACTATCTATATTGCACTGCTTGTCAGACCACTATGCCAATGCGAGATTATCAGTAGAATGATCGAAAATGGCAACAGCGAACACAAAGAATTACACGTCACAAAATCAGAAGTAGACAGACACAATACCAGACTTACCTAATTGTAGTAGAAACTTTGTCAGGTTCACAAAAGATGTCTAAAAAGATGCACAACACATATACATGAATTAAAGACAATGAACATTGACAAATTTCATAACCTCTATAAAGAATACAAAGTTAGCAGAAGGGAAAGCAGGGGCATCTGGAAACACCAGAGGTGGACTCGGCTATCTAGGGTTAGAAACATCCTTCAAAGACCTGTCACACATGCCGTAAGTTCTATGTCTTGATCAGGTAAATGGATTAATTTGTTGTCAAATTAGTATAGAGAGTGAGAAGGGGGAGGGGAGAACACTATATGATCAACGACACGAATAGGATACACAAAACGTCTTCATGACAAACAAAAACATTTAAATTATACAAAAAAATCACTGACACTACGACTACACGAAATCTACAACGTATTTACACTGCATATTCCATTTTTATTCTTTTCTGACTTGTCAATTAATGTTCTGTATGAAGCGAATAAGAACACGTCATATTCGTCCAATGGGGTATTCCGCAATGAACAAAATAATAATGATAAACTTAATTAATTTCAGGGGGGTTGGTGTTGCAGAGTTTTGTCGGTCTCGTTTGAGACAGCATTTCGCAAAATCTGTGGTCGTTACGTTATCAATGTCTACTTTAGAAATAAAAACCTGTCATTGGGTCGAATTTTGTCATGCCAGCTGTTGAGACGTTCTTTACACACAATTTTGGCTAAGGGTTGTTCCGTTTATCTGATCGGAGTGTGGGGTTCGTGGCCGGTTTGACTGGTGAACAAGGGATGCTAACTCCTTGTGGGCACCTGGTCCCACCTCTAGTGTGAGCTAAAGCTCAGTGTTTCTAAGCTAAAGCTTCGTGTTTCCCTAATCTTAATTTTGTATCCTTTATGGAAATTTAGATTGATCATCATTCGTTATTTTCACTTCTATATACACCACAACTTAAAATTACTGAAAAAAGGAAGACAAACAATTAGATATCACTGTAAATAATATTTTATTAGCATAAAGTTCTTTATTACATTTTCAACACCAAAATACTGGAATTTATCCATTAAATACAATTTAATATTTTCACAGTTCTTATTTTCAGTGCTATTTTCACAGTGTGCCGACGATATTTATCGGTAATACATAAGATTACCTTCATTTTACGTTATATAAAATTACTTTTTCAAGGTTTTTTTTTTTTTATTTGAATACCAAAACTAGAAATATGTTCATAGGACATGAATGTCCCGCTCAAAGTGATATTTGTAATGCAATATGAAAATAACGGACCCATGAGTCAACTTGGCCCATATTAAAAAAAATTCCCCTATAAATTTGCATAAAGATTTTTGATCCTCTATTGTGACCCCAACCGACCCCCCTGTGCCGTTACAAACATGAATCTGCACTATGTCAGAAAGCTGCCGTGTAAATTTGAAGTTGTCTGGACTAATGATTATTATGAAGAATATTCATAAACACTTTTTCCTATATATTTCCATGTAAAACTTTGATTTGCTATTGTTGTCCCATTTTACCCCAAGGACCATGACTTTGATAAACGTGAATCTGCACAATGTCAGGAAGCTTCCATGTAAATTTAAGCTTTTTTGGCCCAGTGTTTATTGATATTTTTAAATCACTTCACCCTATTATTGCACTTATGTGATTATCTCCCTTTGAAGGTGGCATAACCCTTCATTTGAACCTCCTTCACCCGAGAATAATTTGTAACGAAATTAGCCAGCTGTTTCTGGAGACGAAGAATTTTAAAATTTGTCAGTGTAATATCACTATTTCGCTATAATCATTTCCCCTTGGAGACAGGCATCGCCTCTCATTTGAACACACGTAAATTCTCTTTGCCCAAGGCTGCTCAGTGCCAAATTTGGTTGAAATTGGCCAGATGGTTCTGAAGAAAATTGATGAAAATGTAAATGTAAGTTTATAACAACAACGGGAAGTTTTGATCAGAAGCGCTCACATTATTGAGCCTTTGGCTCAAGTGAGCTAAACAAAATAGAAATTATCGGTACCTTCTCGTGGCCTGATATTCTGGGAAATATGTTTAATTTTTTTTTTCATTTTGTGCAAAAAAATCAAAATACTTATCCCTTTTTTCTTTAAAAAAATATGCAGATTAAATATGACCACAGGTGCGATTGAAAGGGAAATATCTTTGTGTAAATATTTTTATAGTTTTTCAATGAAGAGAGAAAACTTGCTGCACATTTTTTCATTCAACTTATCATGAATTAGAAGAGAACTACAGTGCTTTCACAATAGGAAATACACATTGTTGTGTTTATATCAGAGTTAAACCTTTAGTGAACTTGGTCTGGTGTAGTGCTAGCCTTTAAAAAGGTAAATATGAGTTGCGCTCAAGTCATATCACAAATGTACAAAATTTAAAGAGAACCTTTGCAGTACTCTAGTCTATTAGAAAACTTAATATAGTTAAAGGTGAATATAACAAAGAGTGATCAATCTCATAACTCCTAAAAGCAACATAAAATAGAGAGTTGGGCGAACACGGACCCCTGGATATACCAGAGGTGGGATCGGATGCCTAGGAGAAAAATCCTCAGTCGACCGGCCACATCCGTTGTGAGCCCCACATCCCGACCAGGCAAACGGAGTCATCCGCAGCAAAAATCAGTGTACCAACAACGGCCTCACAATCGGTATGAAACACGCCAGACATCATTTGACCCAATGGTAGGTTGCATTCTCAGTTGTTTACAATACATATCCCACATCAAAAAGGAAAACCTTTCTCACACTATCCCTTATCAATCTAATGCATTATTTCTATAGCAAAGTGAAGTCGTATAATAAAAAAAAGTCTTTTTTTTTCAAAATGTTCTTCTCTTTAAATTATTTAACTCAAGTATCAACCATTCATTTCACTCTGAATATTATTAGAATTTACCAATATTTTAAAACACTCACTATAAAGATGAATTGAAATTTTCCTTTGGTTAAATGGTATCAATCGAAAGATTATTATTCAAAATTTCCTTTTTACAAACGAAAAAATCTATTATACTTGCATGCAATACTGATCCTCATTTACATACATGGATATCAGAAACTGACATGACAAACACCGGTTTAATTGCTCCTCTACTATATGTCCTGGTCATATTCAGAAAGGGACAACCATTCTTTATTAATTGCTTTGAAACTGAGCTAATGACCAAAATAGGAAATAGCTAGGTCAACGTCACAGGGAATGTCAAGGTCATAAAATAATACCACAGTTGAATAGCTACAACTAATATGTATCTGTGTAAAAGTTCACATATAGATATTGCCAATAGTTGCTTTGAAACAGAGCTAAATACCAAATATGGAAAAGTGAGATCAAAGTAACAGGAAAGGTCTAGGTCAACAAATATCGATGCAGTGGAAAAGATGAAATAAATATTTATCAACATGTGAGGTTGATGAACATATCTTGAATAGTTTCTTTGAGCTAAACACAGAGGTAAACACAAATTGTAACGGAAGGACAGACGGACACGACCAACACTATATACCTTGGCGAAATTCATGGCGGGGCATGATATACTTTAATTTTCTTGGGGATCCCTTGATCTGCCTATCAAAGCATAAATGCATCATGCTTTAAAAAGATGTCATCCTTTTCAAAATGTACCAGATGACGTCACGTCATATCGATTTATATGGTCAAGATACAGGGCTCACGGCGGGTGTGACCGGTCGACAGGGGATGCTTACTCCTCCAGGCACCTGATCCCATCTCTGGTGTGTCCAAACACGGACCGTGTTTGACCAACTATCCATTTTGTATTGCTTATAGGAGTTATGAGATTGATCACTTGTTCGTTGTTTTCACCTTTCATCAACAGTAATATCATCAGTAATTATCAGAACTTATCAGCACCAACAGTTGCATAAATCTATTTTGTATTGCTTTTAGGAGTTAAGAGATTGATAACTGTTCGTTATCTTTACCTTTCATGAATCTGTGATGCTTTTGATATTTTACTGCATTGAACTTAATTGGTGACAATGCAGTATGCTGTAGTAAGTTGTGAAGTTTAAAAGTTTCACCAAAGGAAAACATGCATATTATACAGCTTTTTCTGGTACATGACGTATTTTGTGTGATGTCAGCCCAATATTTAAACTTGTCGGTACTTTCTGCCAGAGCGACTCAATCTTGTGCTGTGAAGTAAACAACTGTAGGCTACACATATCTTCTGTTATGAAGATTCTTTGAAACTACACCTTGTACTTTCAAATAAAGTACAAAAGTACCAAGATGGCGCTAAGCTGTTTTATCGGTATGTTTTCGCGGTGCATATGATTATTTTTTATTAGTGCTGAAGGAAAAACCGATGAAAATATAATAAACAGAAAATTCAATAGATTTTATTTCACTCGACAGACAGGATTTTTATTTTATTTTATTATTTTTTTATTTTTTTTTTTTTTGCATTCTCAATCGTGATTTGCACACGTGGAAATATGTAAAAGTTATACGGTACCAATTTTGATGCACCATATGCGCATTTCGACAAATAATGTATCTTCTGTGATGTTCAACCGAACTGTTTGAAATCCGAAATAACACTAAACTTGCTAGAGTTATTTTAGGACAAAACTGAGTGCCAAAAAATGGAGTCAAATTCGTCTAAGGATAAGAGCTATGTATGCGGGAGATAATCCTTAATTTCCAAATGAATTTCTACATTTTATCACAGCAATTAAATATACATCCGTATTTTCATAGAAATCCTGTCTCACTAATCGTGAAATAAATTCTATATCCAACAACAAAACATTCAATATCCTCTATCTATACTTTTGTTGATACCCCTCAAAACATCACGCAACAATCATACGATACTCACATTTGTCAGATCCAAAATCATTTTTACATTTCTGATTGCATGAATCATCATTGGATATTGATGGACAGGTGCCTTTAACACGAAACAGGAGAAACAACAATTTTCAAACAAGTATTTTCACAAATACATTTCACTGTAGTCCCGTCTTAATGATAAATGTATAAACTCAGTATACATATAGCTGTAGTCAATCATAACCTAAATTCGGCTATGAAAATGACAAACATTAAAATTAGGCTGATTACCACATGCATGTATGAGTGATGAATTTTAAAACAATTTGTAATATAGAGTATTTTTAAAGATACAGCAATGGTTTTTTTTTTTCAAATTTCCAACTCACAGATAACTTGTAAGTCATCATTCTGTAGGCAGTAAGATGTACAGCGCACTTCTTTGATGACATCTGAGATCGTATCGTAGTACGGACAGTAACCTAAAAGAAAGGCAATGTGTCATCTTGCTAAAAAAAAAAAAGGGGCGGGCAGATAAACAGAGTAATGCAAGGTGAAGATAACGAACAGTGATCCGTAATCAAAATCATCATGTAAAGAAAGTCCTAACAATTGATATGAAACATGTCACACAGCATTACACTTAATGATGGTATCACTATAACAATTACAACATTTGCAAAATGCAGTTTTTAATTACACAAGACTTTTAAAGCTCTTATAACATCGATTTATTTATGTTGATGCACAATAATCTCTTATATCACTCTTGGTCAAACATCGCTACTGTATAATTGCTTCCAATAGAGGGCTAAGCATAGAGCTGGCCAAATAAAATCGATGCAATGCTTCCATGCACATTATCCGATTCTGGTAAATCCAGATATCCGTATTTGCCCCCCTCCTAGTTTTGTCTTCTTTTCGGCATTACTTGTACATGCAAGATGAAAAGGTGAAGATATTCTTTATTCTCCTTTTCTTAAGAATTATTACTATTTCTTTTGTATATTAGACCTTAATTTCTTTGAAGTTGATTTCATTCCGAACTTTATTGAAACATTAACTGATTTTAATAACTGCTTTACGTTTACTTCACTGATTGAAGGCAATCTTTGTATATTGCTTGATGGTAGAGAGTGAATTGTTTGTTCAATGTGTGTTATTTTATAACAATAGCATCGCGTGTTTGCGCTACATACAGCATTTTTCTTGATGAATCTATAGAAGGTGAGGAAGTTACCTCATTACCACAATGGAGTAATTGCATGTAAGTATGGTGTCCGGATAGGGCCATTTGCGAAAGCGTGACTGTGCGTTAGTCACAACACGCCGTCACGCCAACAAGCAACGCGCCTTCGCGCTCTCACGACAACAAGCAACGCGCCTTCGCGCTCTCACGCTAACAAGCAACGCGCCTTCGCGCAGACAAGCAACGCGCCTTCGCACTCTCACGACAACAAGCAACGCGCCTTCGCGCAGACAAGCAACGCTGCACGAAGGCGTAATGCTTGTTGGCGTGAGAGCGCGAAGGCGCGTTGATTGTTGTCGTGAGAGCGCGAAGGCGTGTTCTTGTCTGCGCGAAGGCGCGTTGCTTGTTGGCGTGAGAGCGCGAAGGCGAGTTGCTTGTTGGCGTGACGGCGTGTTGTGACTAACGCGCAGTCACGCTTTTGCAAATGGCCCTATCCAGACACCATATGTAAGTGACCCAAACTTTTTATCAAACTTTTGAAAATATTTATGCATTGTACCACTAGTCAAAACACGGAATGTGATATCAGAATTGACGTCCAAGTATGTTATTAGGCAGGCAGTGCCATGTATAAATTCTTCTCTTAAGTCAGTTGAAAAAATACACAGCACTTAGTAAAATCACGCAAAGTTAATGCTTGAACGTAACATGCAAATTTGGATATCGAATTACCTGTCGACAAGTTTCTCCCCTCCAACCTGAGATTCTCGCATTTCGTTTCTTAAATTCGTTTTTAAACTGAGCTAAATTCATCAAGCCAAATTTGTAGTTCTTCATTATAATTTCTTTTGCAAAGCCCACTGCATCGATTGAAAATACAAGCGAAGAAAAATATTGTTAAACTTCACACCGCTATCACGCATTCAATGTAAAAAAGATGATCTTGAACCGGGACTGATAACGTCGCCGAGTGGGAAACAAGGGAACGCAACTCACTACTCTCTCCAATTGGTATGAAACGCTTCAGACATCAGATCTATACGGTATTGATTGAATGGTAAAAACGAAAAATATTTCGCTTTTTGAAAGTTGATAAGGAATCCAAATAGATATATGATGATCAGAGAAAATTCAAATTAATACGTTAGAACTCTTCTATGCAATGAAAACCAGGAAAGCCTATCATCCAATCGAAATCAGTCTAGGCAGTATAGAAAGAGCGCAGTCACTGCAGCTCCTCACTTTGTTGGTAGAATAAAAGCTGAAAACATCTTAGGTAAGACAGGGATTATACGTGGCTGAACAAGTTTTTCCTTCCCTATCTCACTACTAATAAGGACAATCTTTATAATAAAAGACACATACTTCGTTAAGTTAGCCAGCATCTGAATCAACAAGTTCTTCATCCCATTTAGAGTTTTTATTAGCTAAGAATCATTGCTCCGTCTTTAAGTTGTAATTAATTTTTCTTTTTTTTCATTATTTTTCTCTCTTTAACGGTTCTCAGAAGTTATCTGGGCTTATCCCACGAATCAGGACAAATAATTTTTGGGCAGTTAGCTCAGTTTGAATTACGGAAAACAGTTTTACATTAGTGTTATTTTTGGTAAATCCGCTCGGTTACACTTCACAGATACAAAACGAAAGTAGAACATTTGCAACTTTATTTTTTCATGCCTAAATCTTTACATTTACGTTTATATTTGATGTTCGCATTAGATAAGCAAACTCTCGACTCGTCAAATATCTATTTTAATCTACTTTTACCTCAAATCTGCATATCTGAAGAGAGATCAATATATTTACTAGAGATACAAATAAAAAGTGCTAAGAAAACTTTATATATAACGTTAGACATGGATGAATTTATTACAATTGATATGAATGACTACATATTCTCCTAATCATAAATAGTGCGAATTTTATATATTGTACCTGTTGTAATCCATTTCCATTGTACACAAACTTCCAATTCTTTATGTTGATCATCAGGAATGCAGTGATTAACGACGTGTTCACCCGTGCATGTAATTCTGTCCTTGTTTGTTCTGTCAAGTTTATAAGTCTCCAAACACGATGTGTTGGTGTATCTGAAGAACACACATTGTGAAATATGTAAGCTAAAGATACACAATAACGTCACCACAATTATCATCTTCACACACTAGACAAACAAGAAAATATTTATTCCCAAATCGAAAGTAGAGTTCATGGGACGTGCTATATACGAACAAAACTAATTCAGGTTAGAAAATTTATGTTTTTATAATTAAAAACTGAATATAATTTAAAGTTTATTTTTGTACAATATAGAAATGGAGGTGTTGCACGTTATAATTTCCCCAAAGGTGTTGCATGAAAGATCGATAGAATTAAGCTATTCAAATATATGATAAAACCAATTGGAACTTCAGTCTTGATTCGAACATTTTTAAACATAAGTTTACAAGAAGTGTATTGAAAAAACTTAGCCAAAATAGTTCTCGAGTTTAAATCAAGTAATAAACACTTTATGTGAATT
Organism: Ostrea edulis; assembly: GCF_947568905.1. NCBI lineage: Eukaryota > Metazoa > Mollusca > Bivalvia > Ostreida > Ostreidae > Ostrea > Ostrea edulis. Next base: position 4,467,747 of record NC_079164.1, read on the forward strand.
TTAGCGTTGTAATAAAGAGGTATCTCCGAATTTCAGACAACTGCCCCGTGAAACAAATATATTTAGCGTGAACATGTTCTTTGAGTTTTCCACTAAAAACGATTGCTTTGATATTTTGTTTAACGAGGGCATTTATTTATTTTTTGTAAATGGAAACAATTTCACTGATATCATTTTCAACTCCACATGTACGATAATTTTTGTCCAATGGTAATTCCGATCTACTGCGTAAATCCGTGGTTCAGGTAGTCAATTTTTACATCTTAAAATGTTTTATTTTTAAACGACCGGGTTCGAATCCACCATGGATATAAGGTGGGGGTTTTCATTACAATGTACCATTTTATAATATACTTCCAACCTATATACTGTTTAGTTTGTTTATGCTGTAAATCAAGATGTGAATGGGACTCGTACCAAATACGCCGAATACAGCATGTGATACCTGTGTTTTATTAGTCCAGGCTATTAACGAATACTGTATGTGATATCTGTGTTTTATTAGTCCAGGCTATTAACGAATACAGCATGTGATATCTGTGTTTTATTAGTCCTGGCTATTAACGAATACAGCATGGGATACCTGTGTTTTATTACTTCAGACTTTTAACGAGAACTTGTATTTTCTCAGTGAAGAATTCATGTAGTACTGGGGAATCCTACAGGTATTTAAATAGCAAATACGTAATAAGAGTTTTTATCTAGATGAAGGCCAGTTCTATACGTCACGAGTGTTTAAATACCCGACACAAAGTCCTCTTTACGAGTCCTTTATATTTTTGTTTTTAAACTTTTCATTTTATATTTGTCTTTTAAAACTCCATGAACTCTCAAAACTCTCTAATCCTTATACGTGTTTTAGATGATATCTGGATTCCATCTCATGTAGCAGTCATTAAACCCCCATTTGATGACTGCTATTCAATTCGTCGCCTCACTAGTTATTCGTAGATCTAGTACCACAGGAACCGATACTTTTGTCTGTAAAAATAATAGTTGGGGTCTATACCATATCAATTTCTAATTATAAAGAACACCATGAATGAAACGAGTTTTCACTCCAAACTTTGATTAGCAAGAGCTTTATAATTCTTTTATCGTCATTTTTTATTAGGTGTGGTATGGTATAGACCCGTGCTATCATGAAAGAAAAATTACCGGTTTCTGTGCTAGTATATGTATACCAACTGTAATTTGGGAATACTTCCACAAAGGTTTTTACATTCGCCGAATTCTATTTTTGCGTCATTCACCCCAGACCCACGTCTGCACTAATATTCCTTATGTATCTCAACAGGGGGCGCTCAACGAGTTCTTTTGGCTCCTACATCGGGCCCGTAGTAAATCAGAGATAGGGACTATAAAATGTACCTATGTTCCTATCCACAAAACTCACCAGATTCTAAATCAGTTCACTTTAATTACTGACATCAATTCCGAAATCTTTAGTCATCCTCAAGGCACGATCCTCTAGAAATTCACAAACTGTGTGATCCGATAGGACCACCAAACCCTTCTGAATATTTACATAGATTGCATGGTATACTGTTTCACATTGTCATGGTTTGTTTTTGCTGTTGTTTTATTTGTTGATGTGGATTGGGTTTTTGGTTTTGGTTTTTTCTTTTCTTTCTTTTTTTTTTTTTTTTTTTTTTTTTTTTTTTTGCTAGACTAAATATATAGATGTTTTGTTTGAACTTGGTGAAAAAGACACGAGGAAGATGATATTAGACAGTGATGGCACGTAGAGGGTATTCGAATAGTGTTCGTTCTGCCAATTTCGGACGACACGATAAAGTAGCTCTCAAGTATGAAGCAGATACACTAGCTGAACTTAAGTCTCAGAAAGACGATACAAAAGACCATGTGAATAACACAATATCAGGTTTGAAACACGAAATTCAAGGCGTAAATATTTCAGTATGGAACTGAGGAAATGGAAGAGTGAAAGTGAGATAATTTGGAAGTCCAAAGGGAACAAAATCCAGTATAACTTTAATGCGGAGGTCCAGGAAACTTTGAGTTTTATTAACTGGGCTATTCACAACGTAAAACTCAATTACGATAAAGCATTAATTTAGGGGATAAGTGTTAAAAGTTAAAGACATAAATAAACATAGTAGATTAGCAGAGTCGTCGTCAGGAGGGTGTGAGACAGTAAGTATATGTCTATTCTTATAGCTAGCGATTCTGAAGATGAGAGCAAAATCTATCAAGAGAATCGGGCAGTTAAAAAGCGGAAGATGTCTAGCAGAATGGAGAATAACCGAGAATATGTAAAAAGCAAGTCTTCCTTCACGGCACCAAATCCGTTCTCAGACACCGTTACTTCTGTGCCTGGAGTTTCCTATCCTGCACGTCCAAGGACAACTCCCTATCGTCAACTTCTGTTTTACCAAGTTACTGTTGAAATGAGATATCATATTAATCAGATTCGGACCCTCCACCGAAAGGTTGTGGGTTCCAGTCCTGGTCGCGGCAGGGCCGACGTTGTGTCCTTGGGAAAGGCATTTAACATAAATTTGCTCAAGTGTAAAAGGGATACCTGGCTATAGACAGTGAAAGATATTGTTAGAAAGTTAGTGTTCTAGCGCCTGTAGTGGTAGCTTGTGTTGTGTGCTTCCCAGGAAGCTGAGAAAGTTCTAAATTGATATAAGGTCTACCGAGGTAATAATGTATTGTAAAGCGCTTTGAGCAGCATACGCTGGAAAAAGCACTATATCAAACCAATCATTATTATTATTATTATTATTATTAATTATTAATTACTATTTCTCAAAGTCTATCTCACTGGATTGAATAATGTTCATTATTCACACTATGTCTAGCCAGGTTACTATTAAAAGACAATGCTACCTCATACTATTGTATTACTCTATCATCACCACATGTATTATCTTGTTTACATTAGATCATGACTAACAATTAGCTGGTATACCTTTGAGAATATTTTAGAGGTTTGCTTAACGAAATCAAATAAAACATTAGAATGACAACAATAATCTACTGAAATTTTCATTTCATTCCTGACGAAATATGTATATTATATGGAAAGTACAGGTATGAACACCATCTTGTGGTGAGCACCCCCTGTTTTGATCCCCAGTCACCAGATAGTCTGATGGTCCCTATAGTTTATCACATCACTGTTGGATTTATTGTACAACTACCCCACTACATTGAACTCCCTCAATAAAAATATTTACAAGTATATGTGTATAAATGTTTCAACATTATGACCATTTCTTTATAAAGTTTGTGAATGTATTCCATTTGTCCTTCACCCACAGCTTCCTCTGAATGTTCTCCCATTTCCTCACTATCTCCCTGTAATCCTCGCTACATTTCCCCTTTATATCTAGTCTCTCTACAGCTCCTATAAACATTTCAAATAGTCTTACATATCCATCCACAGATATTTCCTCTGGATTCCGAACTCTACTCAGTGTGTGAACTTGATGCACTCTCTCTACATCATCTCCTATCCCAGTATCTGTGTCCTTGACTCTTTGACCCCAACCAGACTTTGGTTGATGTTCCTCACTAAGTGAAAGTTGTAGAATGGCATGACTTACAGGAATAGACTTTTTGTATTCAGGTGAATACCGGTACCATGATGGTAATTTTGCTTTTACTAAGACTATGTTTGATTCATCTTGGAAAAACCTCTCTGGATTCTCCACATACATTTTCACAACAGTAAACAGTACCTTCCTCGCTGGTCCGGTAACAATGTATTCCAGAAATTCCTCTAATTCACCCCAGCCTACATTTTCTATAAATATTAAAACTTGAACTTTACTTCAACATCAATTTAAATAAGAGGTTCAATCAGCCACCGACCGACAAATATGCTGTGCAGGTAAAAATCATATTCAGTTTATGATAGTACAAAACGTTTAAAAAAGTAAAATTTGAATAAATGAATAGCACTGACTTCTGATTTCACTGGGTCGAGGCTTCTGCTGGTGGACTGTTAGTCCCCGAGCGTCTCTACAGCCCAGTAGCTAAGTACTTCGTTACTAGCTTGAAAATACGGATGTATATTTAATTGCTGTTATACAATTTAGAAATTCATTTCAAAATTAAGGATTATCTCCCTCATGCATAGCTCTTATCCTTGGACGAATTTGGCTCCACTTGTTTGGCACGCTGTTTTTGGCTATATTTAGATCTAAAACTTCATAGTTATTTCGGATTTCAAACATTTCGGTTGAGCATCACTGAAGAGACATTATTTGTCGAAATGCGCATCTGGTGCATCAAAATTGGTACCGTATAAGTTTTACATTAAAACAAACTCGTTTATGAAAAATTTCAAACTTAAAAGGTCAACATCCCAAGATATCCACTAAGAACCTGACAAAGAGCTTAATATCATGAAAGGAAAGGCGAGGAAACCAACATTGATCAATTTCATAAACCCCATAAGCAATACAAAATAGATAGTTGGGCAAACACGGACCCCTGGACACACCAGTGGTGGGATCAGGTGAATAGGAGGATAAAGCATCCCCTGTCAACTGGTCACACCCGCCGATAGCCCTATATCTTGATCAGGTGAACGGAGTTATCCGTAGTCACATTCAGTAAGCCACGAACTATCTAACAATCGGTAGGAAACACGTCAGACAGTATTTCACCGAATGATAAGTTGTATTGGCAAACTAGCTCGTTATAATGACCATAATATTTGCTTAATGCTAACTTTAAATGAAACTGTTGGAACCCCTGTATCATCAACTTCTTTGTCAGTAGCTTGCTTCGATTTAAAACTGATCATATACAGAAGAAGCTCTTGCGTATCGAATCAGTTGAGATACATAAACTCCATAACAGGTGTTAATGGAATATTGCTACATAAATATATGAATATTGTATTATTTATAAAATCAGGGAAAGCTGAATTATCTGTTTTATCACTGTCATTATTCTGTAAACTCTTTAAGATATCACTTCACAATATAAGTGATCAAAACAGATAGATGGATAGACAATGTCATTCCTAAAGCAGGATATTGACCTACTTAAAATCTGCCACATTTTACATTGACCTAAACTTTACTGATATCAGAAAAAACTATAATGATACACTGAAATAAGCATGAAAGATGAAGATAACGAATAGTGATTAATCTCATAACTCATATGAGCAATACAAAATAGAGAGTTGGACAAATACAGACCCCTGCGTATAACGGAGGTGGGGTCAATCATCAATTGTCAACCGGTCACACCGGCCGTGAACATTATATCTAGATCAGATAAACGGAGTATTCCGTAGTCAGAATCGATGTACAAAGAACACGTCAAACACCATTTGACCAAATGATAGGTTGTATTGGCAAACTAGATCGTTATAACGGTATCAAGAGGAGTCGTGCCCAGGAGAACTCGTACCCAGAAATTTGGGTACAAGTTCTCCTGGAAAAACACTAACAATTGCTAGATAAAAACCTTGTCAATTGTAATATAAAAATCTGGGTACAAGTTATCCCGGAGGAAAAAACAATTATCTGATAAATCTGGGTACAAGTTTACCTGCAGAAACACTTTCACATTTCTGTCCTAAAAATTTGGATACGAGTTCTCCTGGACAAAAACATTCGTCATTTTATTTCATAATTCAGGGTACGAGTTCTCCTGGAAAAAACCATTTATTCTCCGAATGATATGATAAATTGCTTGGTTGAGAAAGTGAATTTTTGTGTCTGGAAAGAATAACATCACATTTTATAAAAAATAGAAAGAAAAAATTCTCGCCGAGTGTAAGTTAGGATTTACATTTGTATATAAATGGTTCGATCCTTTTTACAAGGGCTTGTGTTAATCCATATAATCTCCCTTATAATGGAAATGGACTTCAGATGCATGGTTCGATCCAAACTACAAGAAATTCATTACTAACGGGTAAGAGTACAAGTTTTATTATGATAAAAACAAATAACTTTCCAGCTGTCAAATTTCAAGTACTCTAAATTAAATTCCCTCCCTTTAATGTACTGCATGGTGTGGAGGAGACAGTATGAGCTGGAACATAAACATATGAAACTACACAAGGAAAAGAGGGAGAAAATATTCAACATCGATGTGACCATTGTCATTGTTGTATACACCTCTGTGTGATACAAAACTAATGACTATTATGTTGACTTACCAGTAGGAAAGTCAACATACCCTTGTACATAAAAAGCTAAAACAAAATACTCTTTTCACTGTAAATTGTAGGAGACTATTAAATCCCTAAGTCAAAACAATGTGAATAATAGTAAGTAATGGATATAAACTGAATATTGTTTTATATGAAAAATTAACAGACTGTTTGAAGCTCCTTATAGAAATGTATGAGGCATATATCTTACTTTAAACATTGCCATTACATGTCCAAAACTTACCTGGAAGAGTCCGATAATAACACAATAGGAACTCGGGCATGAATGGTTTTTTTTACCCGATACTGTCTAATAAGTAGGCAAAAGGAAAGAGATTTTTTTTCTTTTTACTGTAACATGGTATCTCATTCATTTAAAGAAAGTTATTTCAGTGTAACAGTAGTGATGGAAAGTGGTGAAGAAATATTTTTAACACAGAACACTATCAAAGAAATATTTTTAACACAGAACACTATCAGAGAAATTGGATCTGATATAGATACGGACAGTATCATAGATGATATCATCAACATGGAGAAAGAAAATCCTGGTTTTTATTTAAAATTTCAATTGGATGATACAGTCACCACGAAATATGAAAAATCGCGAGTATGTCCAATTCTGACTGAGGGTCTGATAATCTGTTTGTCTCTTTGGGTTTGATCTCCTCTGGCTGACATTTGCAATCTTAACACAAGTTTTCATACTTCATGGTGACGATATCATCCAATTCAAATGTTAAATCAAAACCAAGATTTTCCTTATCCATGTTGATGATGATGATGATGATATATATATATATATATCCATATATCCATATATATATATATATATATATATATATATATATATATATATATCTATCCAAAGTCTCTCTTTTGTAAGAATAATAAAAAAAAACATTAAAACAATTTTCGAAATATTTCAGCCGTTTTACCAGCCTTCATCAGTCGTGTTTATTAAAATGCATAGCAACTAACGTTGAACAACGTATTATGACGTCACAATGTACATACATCTGAAAGGCAACGTCATGTATCAAAATTGCGCCAAAAACATCTGAAAAATTGCGAGAGATACTGTAGTAACCTTTTAATCATGCTTTGACAACATATTTACAAAGAATACACTTCTTAGCACCACACGGCTCGCACAAATTTCCTTTCTTAAAAAATAAATTATGTTTTTTATGAACTAGAATGTCCTTCAGATTTTTGTCTCTTCTAAAGGCAACAATAGGTTTGGATTTAAACGCGTCTTTTAGACGATCAGAATTTTCCAGGATTTGGTGACGCTTCTTTAAGATGTTGTGAATATTTGGAAGTCCTTTTGAATAGGTAAGTACTAAGGGAACACGATCACATTGTTTCTTTTTATTGTATTCCAGCAGATCTGAACGATTTAGTTTATCTACTTTTAAAAGTAGTTTTTCCACTTCTTTGTTTGAATAACCGCGTTTCTTTAAATTTGTTTTTACTTTTTCTCGTTGGTGACGATACTGTCTGTCGGTGGAGCATATTCGGCGTGCTCGTAGGCCAAGACCGAGTGGAATCGTGCTTTTGGTGGATTCGGGATGGGTGGAGGCTTTGTTGAGATAAATATGCTTGTCGGTAGGTTTGCAGTAAACGTCTGTTGAAAGGAATCCTTTATAAAAAAAAAACTAAAACATCAAGAAACTCTATTTTGATTTTTGATAAACGTAAGTCGAGTTGAATATTGGGGTGTATACTATTGGCAGTTGCATGAAAGTTCTGTAGTTCGTCTTCTGTCCCTGTCCAGATCCCAAATATGTCATCAATGTATCTCAAGTAAAGAAAGGGTTGTATTGCACAGTTTTCAAAAAGAATTCGTTCCCATTCCCCCATATAAACGCAGGCATAGTTCCTTCCAAGTTTTGACCCAATAGCGGTGCCTTCAGTTTGAAAATAGTACTTGTTGTTAAAGCTAAAATTATTATTGTCAAGGACAGCATCCATCATATTCAATATCGTATTGGTGTCAACTTCCTTTTTCTGCCGTTCATTTAAAACGTTTTTGATGACTTCTCTTGCCTCTTTTCTTGGTATACTTGGATAAAGTGCTTTAACATCCATACAGAACAAAATAGAATTTGTCAATGGGTGATTTATGTTAGATAGTTTCTTTAAGAAATCAGTTGTATCCTGTATATAACTTTTCAATGATTTATTAGCGTCCTCAAGCTGCGATTCGACATACTCAGCTAACTTTTCCGTGGGATGTTGACGACCATTGACTATAGTCCTCAGTGGATGGTTCTCTTTATGTATTTTTGGATTAGCCTGTAATTTTAGTGAAGATATTTCTGTAGGTAGAAGGTAATGTCGTAAATCAGACGAGATGGATCCTCTCTTATGCATATTATTGACTAGCTTTTTGATTTTATTGGTAATTTGTTTATTTCAGTCTTCCTTGACTTCACTGTAAGATTTGCTGTACAACATTTCATTTTCTACTTGATCAACATATTTGTCTGTATCTATTACAACTATTCCTGACCCTTTATCTGCTGTTGATGATGTTTGGATCATCTAGTAGCTCTCTCGTGGCGTTCTCCTCTGCTTTTGTAATGTTATTTGAAAATTTTCTACTTAATCCCCTGATAAAGTCTTCCTTAACTTGCCCAATGTATTCATCTAGCCACGTGTTCCTTCCCTCTTCTGGTGTCCAATTTGTTTTTGATTTAGTATTTTTGAAATTTTCCCCTTGTTGTAAGGATTCTTCTTCATTCTCATCGATAAAGTATTCCCGTAGGCGCATTCTACGTTCCCATGTTTGCAGGTCTGCTAATAACTGCGTGAAATCAATATTTTTTTTGGTAGGTACGAACTTTAGTCCCTTTTTCAACAAAATTAAATATGCGTTAGTAAGTTTCTTTGAAGACTTATTTATCACTTCCATTTCTATATTATTAGCATTCGGTATATCTACAATCTCAGTCTCTACATCATTTTCCTCTGAATCCAATGTGTTTATAATAGGGTATGTTGGTAGTCGATGATCTAATACCTCAGTATTAGATAGACAGCAGTCACAAGGACGATGTGAAGATTTGATTAAATTGAAGTGATTTGAAACATAATTAAGACAAATAAAAATTTTCTTGTGATTGCATTCATCAGCGGGTGGGTATTTTTGCCACTGGGATTGACTTTTTAAATTTGATTTTACAAAAACGTCCATGTCGAAGCGGTATGCTGCTGCAATTATTTCTGCCTCTGTAGCCCAGGAAGCAACACTACCATCCATCAAATTGACATTGTTCAAATGATCTTGAAAATCTATATGTATGAACTCTTGATAAAATTGTCTATTTGCACTCAGTTCTTCTACAAGGTGACGATAACGACAGTGATCAATCTCATAACTCCTACAAGCAATACAAAATAGATAGTTGGGCAAACACGGACCCCTGGACACACCAAAGGTGGGATCAGGTGTCTAGGAGGAGGAAGCATCCCTGTTGACTGGTCACACCCGCCGTGAGCCCCATATCCTGATCAGGTAAACGGAGTTATCCGCAGTCAAAATCAGTGTGCCAAGAACAGCTTAACAATCGGTATGAAACACGTCAGACAGCATTTGACCCAATGCGAAGTTGTATTGACGAACTAGATCGTTATAACGACCATAGAATTTGCGAAATGCTGACTTCAATCGAGACTGTTGAAATCCCTGTACCATCAACTTGTTTGTCAGTAGCTTACCTCGATTTAAAAACTTACTATACCCAAAACAAGCTCTTGCATATCGAATCAGTTGAGATATATAAACACCATATGCAGGTGAAAATGGAATGTTGCTACATAAATGTGGAAAGTTGACGAAATATATATATTGAAGTCTCAAAACTCTGTAATACTTATAGTATAATACTATAGATAAAACCTCAAACATATTACATACAGCAGTTATGATATAAACATTTCACCATTAATTGGTATTCAATTCGTCGCTGGTTCTAAGTAGATACAGACTACAAGTTAATGTTAGTGTTACGTCTTTCACATCAGACATAAATTAGATATAAGTCAAGGCCACCTCGAAAATCATAGATTTTTTTATATATTTACATGTAGTTGTACCCGATTTATGACTCCCAATGACAGTTAAAAGGGATATGCAAAACGTATAATCAAATATGCATATAGTGCGTGAGGGAAAAAAGCACAATGATCATTTTCATCTGGACGCTTTAATAACTTGTATCATGCGTAAAAACTGGTTCATTTCATAGAATGTTTGATACTCATCAAATGTGGAGGATATGTACAAAAATATTTTGAAATCGAAAACTTTCCAGTGTACTTTATTTAGTCAAAAAATGCAGTTTTAGTAGACAGCAATCTAAAAAAAAATTAAAACACCAGCTACACTTCAACACACGATCTACACTTCAGCAGTCGCCGTGGTAACCTACTTAGCTACTAAGCCAGGCGATGATTTTTAAAATGAATAGAAAAATATTGATGATATCTATATTCCCATCCATGTTTTAAAAGGACGTCGGCCATTATGATGATGTAGACTACATCCTTAACAGAGTGTACCTACAGCCAGTAAGGAATCCTAAATAACATACGTACGAGCAACGAAATAACGTGATATAATAAGAATTCAATGTATTTAATTACACCCTGAATACTCAGTGGCGGATTTAAGGAGGCGCAGCCAGCGACCCACCCCCACCCCCCTAAAATTTTCAATTTTAAGGTAAATCGTGGTATCTTGTTTAGAAAAATGTACTAAACGATAAAAGAAAAAAAGGATTTCTTCCACTCCCGGAGAAATAAATGACCAAAAAAATGGATTTCTAGAATTACATTGGGAGAACTTAAATCTTTTCCAAAAACTCTTCAGATTTGCGTCATTTTATCAATTTCACCTGATTAAAAATGATAGAAAATGGTACAAATGACTAAATGGGAGACATAATTCAAGCCGTATAAAATTTGTAAAATCCAGGAGCTACCGGGGGCGAAACCAGGGCTTCGCCTTGGACCCACTGGGGGTCTCAAGGCGGCCCCCAGACTCCCTGACTAATAAAGTGGCGCCCTCCGTAACCACAACTCCTGGATCCGCCCCTGATACTTAGTTTGTGTATCAGTTGAATTCGAGTGATGATTCGCACCTATGTGTGAGAGTTCTCTTAATGGGGTTAACTCGGACATATCTCTAAATTTGCATACTGTCACGTTTCTTACTGATTTCAGAGGTAGACCAAAAAACTCAAATATTCATGAAAGATGAAGATAACGAACAGTGATCAATGAAAGGTGAAGATAACGAACAGTGATCAATCTCATAATTCCTAAAAGCAGTACAAACTAGAGTTTGGCAAAAACGGAGCCCTGGATATACCAGAGGTGGGATCAGGTGCCTAAGAGGAGTAATCATCCCTTGTCGACTGGTCACACCCGCCGTGAGCCCTATACCTTGATCAGGTAAACGGGGTTATCTGTAGTCAAAATCAGTGTGCCAAGAACGGCCTAACAATGAAACACGTCAGACAGCATTTGACCCAATGATAGGTTGTATAAGCAAACTAAACCATAGAATTTGCAAAATGCTGTCTTTAAAGGGGACATTTTGAGCCCCTCCACCATCAACTTGTTTGTCAGTAGCCTGCTCCGATATAAAAAGTGACCATAAGCAAAAGAAGGGCTTGCAGTTCAAATTAATTGAGAGATATAAATACCATATGCAGGTGATAATGGAATATTGCTACATAAATATGGGAAGTTGACGATGGAGAAGCTGAAATCATCCCGTTTGTCATACAGTTGAGTTGTCAGTTTGCCGTTTAATCATTCAATAAGATATCTAAGTATGAAGCAGATGTGGACGACTCTGTGATGTCTTTTATTTCGAACTCGCGGGGATATTTCGAATCGACATATGAATGAAAGTTCTCATTCTTAATATGCAAGGTGAAGATAACGAACATTGATCAATCTCATAACTCCTGCAAGCAATACAAAATAGATAGTTGGGCAAACACGGACCCCTGGACACACCAGAGGTGGGATCAGGTGTGTAGGAGGAGTAAGCATCCCCTGTTGACCATATATAAAACGTCGTCGATACATTTAAATGTCGAATTGAAGGCCACAGCAAGATATTTTTTAATTCTCACGAAAAAGTTTTTTTTTTTTTCTTTTAGTAAATTCTACTTCATCGGAATATAAAAACAGGTCAGCTGACAGAGGAGCACAATTCGTGCCCATGGGAATTCCAACAAACTGTTGGAAAATCAGGGGTGCATTTTACAAAAGAACGTGCGACTTACGACCAACTTTACATACTGGGATGCTACTGTTTATTGTAAGATAAATCACTCCAATGCAAAATAGTGGAGACAAAATGTTGAGAATTAAGTTTCAGGAACGTTTTAATTCCCCCATTTAAACTAATAAGTGTGTAATACAAATTAAGTTTTTTAAACGGGCCCCTGATCACCAAATACCACGAAGATATTGTCAATCAGGAACCTCAGCATATTTCTAATTTCAACTTCAGAGTACTTGTGCGTTGAATCAGAGTGGCGTTTAACAGCATAATACTTTGGATGACTGATCACTAGATAGAAATATTTCTGTTTTCCATTTTTTGCTGAAGCAACTGTCTATGTCTTAAAGTCTACTCTTTAATTTATCGTGAGGAATGGTCGTGTAAAGTGTTGAAAAGTCATAGGTTTTGATGATGATTTGAGAAAAGTTTTGAGGTTTAAAATTTACTAAAAGTTCTTTAGAATTTTGTAGAATCCACATTTCATATGCACCATTTCTGGCATATATAGTCGTACAGTACGTTTGAAGTTTTTCCTTCACAGATGTTAATATTTTGGTGAGGAGCAAAGATAGGGGCTTGGTAGAACATTTAATGGATCCAGCAATACAGTGGAGCCTCGTTAATCCGGACAGTTTGGTTCCCAGCAAAATCGTTCGGATAAATGAAGCGTCCGGATAATTGAATCGCATATTTTCTATCTTTACATAAGTAACCAATATATGCCTACTTTATTGATGCATAGTGAATTAAACACATTTTATCATTGGATTTGACCATTTGCATTAGTAAATAAAATATGATGATGTTAACATTTACATATATTTCAAAGCACTAAAATTTAATGTACGTGTTCAGCGTATTTGCCTATGCTTACATTGTACGTATATATGAACCCTACAAATAAAAATATAAAACTGTGTACCGTATGCACTAAAACAAATAATGAAGCACTTTATGTAACTATAAGTAAATGAATCAATAGTAAATAACATAATCATTTACACTTCAAACATTTCATCACACTTTTACTTCTTAAAGAGGCCGGTAATTTCCATTTGTCACGATTCACGGGTTCGGCGGTCTGTTAAAACAATCTTCATTGTCCAAAGTTGATATAAAAATGTCGTGATTATCATGTCAGTTGACAACATTTTTTAACCAAAATTCAATCTGCCAGAGTTTATATTTCTTGTTCTATAATTATCCAAGACAATATCGGGAGAACGAAAATCATTTAAGCTCGTAATACCAAGACCTACTACTGCTTTGATCTAGCCACGCGCATCTATTATTTTCATGATGCGATAATAACGGAACAAAACTCGGGTGAAACTAACATTACGGGTACATAGAAAATTTAATTGTGAAAATTTAATTGTCATTTTCCTTAAAATGGTAATTTTCTCACTTCTACCCAGAGTTTAAAAATTCGAAAGCAATAAAGCTCTACAACATCGTAACAAGAATCAATCGTACACAGGTACATTCTACATGCGTGACATTCTAAATGTTAAAAACTTACTACATATACATGTGCATGAACATACATGTATATTTCACGCCAAACAACAATATAAAATCCAGAATCTAGCAGTATAATCTACACTCTTTAGATTTGCATAAGCCGATAATCAATTTACGAATCAGTACAATTGATATGTGTAGCAGTTAAAAAATTTATTACAGCATGATGTTTAAATTATTAATACTATTAGGCTATTGATCAAGACTATAGAATAATATGCTACAGATTTATATACAAAATTCAACACTATACGCAATAAAGATCTTATGTGCGAAAATTGGTAATACAATGTCTCGATCGGCACGTGCTATCTAACTGACATATCATCACACACCACCTAATTATAGGGAGGAGTTGACAGGGTACAGGTAATCGCTTCAATTAGACAGTTTGGCTTGTTTTCTTTATAATTTACGCCTTGCTAAAATTGTCCGACACAAACCTGCCCTAAACAAAATTACCGTCCGGATTAACGGTACAATTTTCAATGCATTATAACGTTTTGTAGTAAAAAATGACAGTCCGGATCCGGAACGCGAATTTCCGGATTAATGATGCAAAATAATGTATAAAAATTCCGTTCCCTAGAAAAATTGTCCGGAAGATGAAGCGTCCGGATTAATGGCGTCCGGATTACCGAGGCTCTACTGTATATTTTTGTTTGTAGGGGTTTTTATAAAGTTTAGGAATCCAGTATAGGTAAGGTAACTCATATCCATACGACCCATTGACTGAGATATTAAATGTGTCTAAAACTGAAGCATGGTTTTGAAGAATTTCGTCTTTTGAAAGGGCAGTGGAAGCATAAGTACGATTACCAAAAGTGGAATTAATGCCAAGTTCGTTCAAAATACAGTTGTAATAGTGAGCCTTACAAACAAAGACAATATTGTTACAAGCTTTGTCAACTGGAACTAAAACATATTCCTCATGTAACCTATCTAATTCTTTTATCACCTCTGGTTTACTCAAGACAGAAGGAGAGATGGTACGTACTTTTGTTTTGATATGTCTAACGCGGGATTTGAATATCTCTCTTATGCTTTTAATCCATTCTGACAATGTATTAAGTTGATGAAATTATGTCGCCAATTGCAAGACCGAGGTTCTCTGTATTTAGAATTCTTTAGAATAAGTGATTTGAGGTCCTCATTTTCAAATATATCAACATCAACAGTAATGACATGTCCAGCTGGATAACATACATTAAGTCTAGGAAGTTTATGAAAACCTGGACCTCTATCTATATATCTATAAACTGCGATAGTAAAGAAATATAGCAGACCATCAGTACATTATGGGTGATGGGGTCAGTTCCTGTGTTGTTCGTGTTTGTTTTTCAAGCAAATTTGAAATATATACTATAGATTTATCTACATATGTATTCGTTTACCCGTTTGTTTCCCACTACGTCGTGCTTTTCCCTTCATCTCTATATTGTTCCACTTCTTCTCAACCTCCTCCACCATTCGCTTGGTGGAGGAAGAGGCATTGATGGCATCTGTGATTTTCCTCCAGATCTCCTGTTTCTTTAATGTCGTAACCCCCGTTCCGAATTTAGCTCCAATAATACTTTTATTTTCTTCTACGCACTTGCTTAAAAACAAGCATTCATCTGCTGTTCAATTCGGTTTTCTTTTTTTAGTTGTCTGTAACAACTGACTCTCAACAGCTTCCCTTTCTGCCATATTTCCAATGATCAATGCAGACGATATAAAATCGGATATAACGTCATATAAAACGACATTTAATTTTATCTATTTATTTTATTAACCTTGTATAACACAAAAAATGATAGTATTTCTTAATTTATTAGTGATCAAGAGAGACTTATCAAGAAACTTTTCAACTCCCATGAAATCTATGTTTACAGTAAAGTGAAAGCGGAAATGACGTTTGACATAGCAACAATGTTATCCGTAGTCAAAATCCGTGTACCAAGAACGGCCTTAACCATGTCAGACAGCATTTGACCAAATGATAGCTTGCATTGGCAAACTAGATCGTTATAACGACCATAAGATTTGCAAAATGCTGTCTTTAAACGAGACATTTGGAACCCCTGCATCATCAACTTGCTTGTCAGTAGCCTGCTTCGATTTAACAGGGGTACCGCAAACGGTACAATATACGCCCGTCGGACAGTGAAATTCAATCAGGAAGCATATTGTGCACTCTGAATTGAGACAACACATATCCTGAATAGAAAAGCCTTAAAGTGGGTCATGGTGCACCAATCCATCTGACATGTTAACAGATTATGTATTTCTCTGAGAGTGAATTTGTGACAAAATGTCGGTACAATCTATCAATGATGATAAAAAGTCCAGGAAGCCATTTGATCTACTATTAGCCCTAAAGTTTGTCATGGTGCACCAATTACTATAGTAAATTGAATCGTGTTAAATGTGAACTGATTGTGTATTTCTATGAAAGGGAGGTTGTGACTCAGAGCAATACTTGTGACCATACCAAACAAAATCTGGAAAACTTTGACCTACTTCTACCCCTAGAGTACTGTAGGTCATAGTGCGCCAATCCAACTGAAATGTTAAGTGCACCTATCTTCCCCCAAGAGGAAGCATCTGACTAAAAATCAGAGCAATATATGTAATGAAAAAAATCCCAGAAAACTGTTTGACCTACTTTTAGTTGTAATGTAGGTCACAGACGGACTGACTAATCCAACTGATATTGTATTTCTCTGAAAGGAAGCTTATGTGTAATTTCAGGGAAATATCTGTAACGAAATAAGTTCGGAAAACTGAACAACCTACTTATAGCCCTAAAGTAGGTCAAGGATGGACCAATCCAGCTGAAATGCACACCCACTTTTACAATTCTTGAGAAAAATATTGTGACCAAGTTTCAAAGTACGGAAAAAAGTCCGGAAAACATCACCCAAGACGGACGGACAGCACCATAACATAATACGTCCTGTCTAATGACAGCCGTATAAAAACTGATCATAAGCAGAACAAGCTCTTGCGTATCGAATCAGTTGAGATCTCATAACTCCCATAAATATTATTTTCATTATATATAACATTGGAGTCTATTTCCTTAGGCATGTTTTATTAGATCATGGATCACATCACAGCAATATTAACTCTCTTGTTTGCAAACTGAAGACATATTTTTTATAATTTAGGAGAAAAATACATGTATTATGTAAAATAATATTGAGAAATAGTAAAATCTTACTACATGTGAAATGCCTTAATAGGTCATTAAGTAAAATTTTGAGGTAGCGCTCCATATTATTGAATGTAAGTCATAAATCATTTAAGTTGTTTTAAAATAGTGTATCATAGACGCAAGGATCGGGGTCCTAATTATCATTTCACATACACAAGAATAAAAACAACCCAACTACGTAATGATGAAATTATTATTTATTTCCCAAACCCTCCACATAGAGGTTTCCTAATTACTTCAATAAAATCATGTGGTTTTATAGCATTCACAAAACGAAGCTCCATGTTGAGAAATCAAACACTGTATGGCACCAAAAGAAATCTTCACACACAAAAACAACAACCACACAACATATGTATATGTACACTAAACATGAATGAAACTCTTCAAAAATGGTGACTTCTCTTCCAAAAGACAAACAGAACATGTTCAGTCCAATGGCATGTGAAAATTTAAGATACTGCCCCGCTTCAAATCAAATTCAGATTGTCGTGCTAATACATGTACATCATATAAAACAATAGAACATTCACATTTATGAATCTAACACTGCCTTAATTTTTTCACAGGAATTAATAGCTCTAAAACTTCATTGTTATTTCGGATTTCAAACATTTCGGTTGAGCATCACTGAAGAGACATTATTTGTCGAAATGCGCATTAGGGCACCTATTCACAAAATATCTTAAGACTCAGATCAAAATTTACAAACACGGTAATTTCCTTATTTTTCTTTTCTTGTAGACTTTTTTAATTAATATGTAAAGTACATCTGTGGTTTATAAAAGTTGAATACATACTTGTGACCTTGGGATCTGTATTTGATTATCAAACAGAATCATGTTTTTCATCTTAGTTGTAAGATATTTTGGTCCATCAAAATTGGTACCGTATAAGTTTTACATTACATAGATAAGTCTAAAATGGCTTTGAAAACTTTTATAATTCTCATTTCATACAGCTTGGCATATAGTCCAGTATGTTGTGTTAGTCTCAGAATCATAACTAGTATGATGTGCTACATACTAAGTTTAAATGACATACGACACTAAAATTTTATATCTACAAAGTCGATAAGTTCTAAAATATCAGAGATTGTATTCAAAAGCTTAATTAGTCAAATTGTGTAACTAAAAGATATAATCAAAATTTGTTTGGGGGAAAAAGTATAACATGTATCAACAAAAATCAACGTAAATTTTACATTAACCTCTACTCCTGCCACCAATTTATATAGATATGATACATAGTCAGATATTCTTAATCAGCATACAGTAAATGATTATCGTACGTAAATGTAAATCATTTTAGATGACCAAATCATGTTCATAATGTTCAGAGTCGTTTCATCAGAGCTTCGTTATTCCAATGTCATATTGACCTCTACACTTTCCTCATATTTTCTCTAATATTAGAATATGATCATATACATGACAAAAAATATAAATAAAAATAAAGGTTGACTACACCTGGACATTTCGTGAAAAATCAAAATATACATAACTTTAAACAAGTTTGATTTGAACAAATTTTTAAATTGATAATACACAAAACCTTTAAACACAGGATCCAAGAAATATGATTACCAGTAATGGATGGCAATTGTCACTTTCAGTATTTAAATTTTTTAATTATAAATATATAAATACATGATAAAGATACATGTAATATGAAAATAACAGGTCCATTTTGGAGGACACACATCATTAACTTGCATTTATCAGTATTACCCCATTTTGTTTCCCCTTGATTAAATTTACCTTCTTTGCACCAGAGAGTGATCACTGACTCCATCATGTTCCTAATTACATTCTATCTGGATATACAACAAGCAAACACTGACCCATTAAATCTACATGTTAAACTACAATAAGCTCTATTCTAAGATAGTTATATGTATTTATTAAATCTACGTCAAACTACAATAAGCCCCACACCATGAACTACAATAACACCAGGACTACAGGCCACAATGCTCACCTGTGTAACACATACAGAGATGTAACTCACAATAAAAAGTCAAGGTCAGTCATTAGACAACAATACGCATGAACAAACTGGAATGAATTTGTTGTGAATAGACATATTCTAAAAGGATTGTTTTGAATTATAGAGTCTTCTCAGTCTGTCGCCTCTCATACAAATCAGAATACATACAACATAACATACTTGGATATCGTTTGTCAAATTGTAGTGTTATGTTGTTGATGAGAAAACTGACACAAATCATGTGGAAACCTTTATCATGATCATCACCTTCCCAACACTAAAGCATGGACTGAATTCAATTAAAACTACACTATACAAGGCAGTGGCAAATGTCCATTTCATTTAGCTTCATTAAATGCTCATGTATATATCATTCTGGATTTACTGGCGAACATGTCCACACTATATATTGTACAGATGTTCTACTCGCTCCAGTATAGCACACTTATTTAAATCCCTGCAAGCTGCCAAAGGCATCACTGACCATAATTTCATCAACATAGAATCCCCTTTACATATTGACTCAGTAATCAAACATTAGAAGTAGACACTCATGTGGTTTTAAAAAGGTGAAAAGTAAATGTAAGTGTGTGAAAAGTATAGCTATGTGTGAAGAGTAAGTTAACACACATACAATAAATAGACAGCCAACAGATTAAATTCGATCACAGAAGAATAAAATCATTTATACATATTGCAAACTTATGATTAGAGCTGCCTTCATACTGAGTCAGATTAATGAATATAATGAAGTTTCAAAATGAAGCTGTAAATAAAGTGGATCAATTGTACTAGTTCACAGCATCAGCATCTACAGTATCAGTACATGTATCACACTAGTTACGTCTCTTTGTCCCCTAACAAGTAGCGGGGTTCTTTATCAACACCTACTAAGACTCAGATAATCAACTTTATGTGTAGTCACTGGAAAGTTTGCTCTTATTGTAGCACCGTCAACTCAAAAATCTCTAACTTGTATACATAATTACAAATTACAGAACAATCCATAGAAAATCAACAAGATGTTTGTACAAGCATACCTGTACATGTTAAGACTACCGTTACTGTATGATATATGAACAAGCACCGGTATCAACGCCATCTTGTGGTGATCGCCAGTAGCTGGAGTATGTAACTGGACATTTAGTGATCCTGTGTAATCAATCATTGTTAGATTTATTGTACTATCACTCCACTACATCAAACTCACTCCATAAATATATTCATAAACATAACTATATTTATTCAGTCGGAGACCATTTCTTGATAAAGTTTGTGAATGTTGTCCCTTTGTCCTTCACACACAGCTTCCTCTGGATATTCTCCCATCTCCTCACAATCTCCCTGTAATCCTCGCTACATTTCCCCTTTATATCTAATCTCTCTACAGGTCCTATCAACATATCAAATAGCCTTTCATATCCATCTACAGATATTTCCTCTGGATTGTGAATTTCTCTACTCAATGTGCAAGCTTGATACACTCTCTCTACATCATCTCCTACCCCAGTGTCTGAGTCCTTGACCCTTTGACCCCAACCAGATTTTGGTTGATGTTCCTCATCAAGTGCCACCTGTAGAATGGCGTACATAACAGGGATAGCATTTCTGTATTCAGCTTCAGTTTCAATGGCTGAATGGTACTCTGGTGGTAATACTGATTTTATTAAAGCCTTTTTTGTTTCATCTTGGAAAAAACTGTCTGGATTATCCACATACATCTTCACAACATTAAACAGTATCTTCCTCGCTGGTTTTGTACACATGTATTCCAAAAGATCCTGTAGCTCACTCCAGCCACCTTCTTCTGTAAAAATTAAAATTTGAAATTAACTTTAACACAGAGTTAGGCAGTATTCAACTAGGACCTACAAATAGTGATGTACCCAAATGTAGCAAGGAATGTATGTACGAAATCAACAATTGTGAGTATTGATGTAAAACTTATGCAGTACCAATTTTGATGCACCAGATGCACATTTTGACAAACAATGTCTCTTCAGTGATGCTCAACCGAAATGTTTGAAAACCGAAATAACAATAAACTTGCTAGAGCTATTTTAGGGAAACACAGAGTAAATGTTTAAATGAGTCACTGTCTAAACACTATTTGGTAATGTTATCCTTTAGAATAATACACTCAATTTCATTGGCCGAGAGGATGGTCACACGAAGGGAAACAATTCATAACGTCTCCTTCTCGTGCAGGGTGACAACTGTGTTTTCGCCCTTTAGAAGATAAATTTTAATGGCACAAGTCAGATACTTCTATTAAAAACTAGCTAAAATATGAGGTATCATTAATCAATTGATTTTAATTGCGAATTCAGTGTCAACATTAACAGTCAAAGTTTCAAACGAGAAGAAACCTATTCCCATTCTATTACAATTTTTCATTTCACTCGTATGTTTACGTTCTTGTTTCGAAATGCGTTACGAAATGTTTATGCATGACGTTATATTTTTGCTGTGAAGTCACAATCGAAAGCGTTTGCTTGTTTAACTTTCTATAACCAGTGTTTTGTTTTCTTTAACATATACATTTAATAAATGTAAGACATTGAGTGTAAAACAAATTATTGCATGTAGTTGATTCCATCCCTCGAAAACCATTAAAAATTTATCAGAATTTTCTGCAGAAAAAGTTGTAATGAATTTGTTGATAAAAAAAAATTAGTATAGTACAAGTCAATAAATGTTTGATATCTCTTTTAGCATTCAGATTATTCAGGTTCATAAAACTATTATGGGATGTTAAACGAGGGAAACATCATAAATTATTAGGTCTGAGTAGGCGGCCAGGTTATCATCCTTGGGTCCATAGACGCCCTTGGATGATAACCCATCTATTTGGCATTATCAACAAGAGGCCCATGGGCCACATCGCTTACCTGAGTCACCTTGGCTCATATCTAAAGATTTTTCCTATATATTCGCATGTAAAACTTTGATCCCAATTGTAGCCCCAACCTACTTCCAGGGACCATGATTTTTATAAACTAGAATCTGCACCAAGTCAGGTAGCTTTCATGTAAACATAAACTCTTCTGGCACAATGATTTTTCAGAAGATTTTTAATGATTTTCCCTATATATTTGTATGTCAAATTTTGACACCTTACTTTAAACATGAAACCATCTAGCCTATGTTTCAAATTTTACACTGATGCTATGCAGGTTTTTTTTTTAAAGAAAATGTTCCATTTCAGTTTGACAGAGAAAATCAGATCGACATGTTAAATGAATGTTTTGTCTGTTAAACAAAATTGTCAATGAATGAAATCAACAAAATCAATAAATTCTCAGTGCTTCACATGTATATTACATATATCCCATGTAATATATATCAAATACTCTACAATTTGTCAATATTTACAGTGATATAGCTACCATGTATGCTTGTACGCCAAAGCATCCACATTTTTGTTCCAAAAAATTTAAATGAGTAAAAATAAATTAGAGAGAGAAAGAGAGAGAGATTCAGATTGTTTTTTAATCTCATCTGTATGAGCATCACATTTAGTAAATATTATAGTTCTCTGAGATAGTAATGGTTGTTTCTGTAACCGATTTTATCCACTGATGGGGGGTTGGCCCTTCAGCTTCACCTTATCCCTTAGTTTGACAGATTGTCACCCCACAAATTCCATATCTTTCGATATAGGGTTGGATTTTGAAACCTGCAGAGTAGTTTTTACATCAGAGTATCTTTCTCCTAGACTGGTTGCCGACCATGGCTATTGAGTCCTGTCTACCCATGTTTTGAATGTTGTGAACTAACACTTTCAACGCCGGGTTTGAAATAAGAGTTTTCCTTCTCTTAGATGAATTGCCTTCCAAGGTTGAGGAGCTCCATCCACCCCAAGCACTGGTTTTAAGGCGCCAGGGTCTCGCCTTTGCCCCTTCTCCTGTTCGTTGAAACAGTTCCACCACGAGAAGGTCAGGAGCTGGACTTTGGTTGTCAGAGGCTATATTTTACGCATGCCCATAGGAGCACTTATTTGAAACTGGGTGCTTATCTCCAGTATCACCCCTAGGCTTAACAACCTTAGGAACCCTGGGACGAAGTGGATTAAGACTAAGAAGAGAGATAGTAATACATGTACGTAAATTCACTTTCGAAGATTCCATTTTACACGCTTAAATTGTGGAGCTTCACCCCTGGGCCCCATTAGGCCTAGGGCACTGTCCTGGACCCGCTGGGGGCCTCAAAGTGGCCCCCAGACCACCTGCTTTTAGAAAAGGCATCCATATAATGTTTGCCTTCCTACGTCAAAGATTTACATGGCGCACTTCAACAAATTCTGTACATGTGTCAACGTCATTCTATGTATATAGTTTATTTTCATATTGATCAGACACAAATTACAAGACAGCAGTATAACATTTCATATTTCTTTGCATTTTGGTAGCTGCATGGCTTATTTTATGCATAAATAAAACTTAAATAAAAAAAAATCGGAATTTGATATATACTTATAGTGCAAACTCCCTGTCGAGGATTCATCTACGTATAGGCCAATCCAAAGACATGAGTTATCTTATCCAGAAGGTAGTGCGCTTGCGTAATGTATTTTAAGACTTTCGGGTAGTATATTCGAGAGCGCCATTATCAACAATAAAAATAACCAAATTTGCATGTAAAATAATGGAATTTTTTTTAATAATTGAGGATCCCCCCCCCCCCCGTTAGAATGTCCTATCGGTAAAATGATGTAATTTCCTACGGAGGCCTGTCCCGACACACAGTTAAATTATTTTAACTCCCCTACCTCCTTCCAGGATTTCACGTGTTTTATGACTGAAATTAGTATCTATACTTATGAATTAACTAATTTTGCCAATAAACTCTATAAAGCTTGCTCCAGAAAAACTGCTTGTACCTTTAATATTGTTTCATATGTGAGTTGAAGTCCGTAAGCTATAATAGAATCTGACTTGATTAGTAAATGTAAAATTAACTAAAAACAGCCTTCTGAAATAGCAAAAATGATAGTAAAGTGGCGGATCTAAGTAAGTTTTTTTTTTCATGACAAGGATAGGATTGATTGATCGAATATTAATGTTTAACGTCCTTCTTGAGAATCATTCACTCATATATTTGGAGACGTCACCATTGCCGGTGAAGGGATACAAAATTTAGCCCAATGCTAAGAAATAAATAAATATAGGGTGTAAGATTGGAAAAAAGAAAGTGATTGCAGTGCACCTTCTCGGGATCAATATCAGGACATCACTGAAAATAATTATAGTAACTTTATCTTTGAATAGCTTTTTATCATGAATTAACCAATCAGATTTAATTTCTGTCACTCTTTCAGTGCAAAAAAGTTTCGAGTCAAATTCTAATACAGAAACCGCATATTCCACAATAAAGCGATTCACAGTCGACGGAA
Source organism: Ostrea edulis (assembly GCF_947568905.1). NCBI lineage: Eukaryota > Metazoa > Mollusca > Bivalvia > Ostreida > Ostreidae > Ostrea > Ostrea edulis. Next base: position 4,492,315 of record NC_079164.1, read on the forward strand.
GGGAATGAAAGCATAACGACCAGAGTAAGTTATCTTGTATCAATAATTTCTCTTCATTTCTTTATATCTGCTCTTTCTTTCTTTCTTTCTCTTTTTAAAAATACAATAAAAGATGAAATATTGATCAAATTATCAATCTGTACTGACTGTAAATATACTTATATTATGTATTTATTGTATGAATACTTGTACAGGAAAATGCGGTTCCGTACTAAAATTATAAAACCAAGAAGATGGGTTTGATGGAATCCAAGGTAAATACTGGTGACATGCTGTTAAGAAATAAGATATCATTGTTGGGCGTTATTGGGATATGACATGAAGTTAGTCATCTGATTAAATCCAAAGAGCGTTACAGTAGATTTGACCACGTACAAACTTCATGCCATATCCCGATAACACTCAGAAATGACATTTCTTATATCAATATTTCCATTTTGCTTTGTGTTCTAACCGAGCTTCGATACTTATGGAGCAGATGACCGAAATAACGATCGCACAACACTAAACATAGTATTTGTAGCCATGTAGGACAGACTTAGATGAACTGCAGGTAGGTTGCTCTTTTTTTAACCTCCTGGGTATGTAAGAAAAAATAAATACGAACTGACAGATAGTTTTTGTTCACTTGAGAGATTTCTGTTGTAGGGTTTTAATGAAGACTCGCAGGGGTGCCCTGACATGGACCATGCCGAGTCATGGCCGTAATGGCTGTTGCCTGGAAACAACAGGTTATCATCATCATGAACTCCTATAGATCTAACTCTGCCTCCATTTCTTCGATTCCAATATCAAAGTGATTGTATCAGTTCGCCATGTCACAGTTTTAGGCCTAGTTCTAGTAATTGCAGACAGTATTTAAAATGAATCTGAATGGTTAGTTTAATGTTTCTGTTTTATTTAAAATTCAATTTGATGAAATTCTTGTCTGTTTACAAAATAAACTCTGTACAAATATTCTGATGCATTTTTCGTCTTCCATATCATATTGCAATGGTGGATCCTGGCTTTCTGAAAGGAGGGGGATGTGAAAGTAGAGTAGTAACCATATTACTCAGCCATTTTGGGTGTCAATATGGATTTTACTCACACTATTCCTTTTTTGTGGCGAAAAAGGAGAAGGCCTCTAAATCCCCCACTGCATTGCATAACCAAGAAGCCAGGTGAAAGTACTTGACGTTTGAAGTGGTTATTGTATTCATACACAAGAAAGACTGACCACATGATCACCTTCATGTTATATGAAATTGAACATCAATTTCATTAGTATTGTCATATACCGAAATACAATTGAACCTTTCAGCATTGTGACCATGCTGTATCTTTTAGCAACTGATTCTTTGTCTCACTTTAAAGAGAGTCTAGAGTCCAATTGTGTACTACTATTATTGATATGGAAATATAAAAATTTTCCACTCAAATCAATCCAATGCCGCTTTGATGTACTGTATGGTATGGATCCAGGAGAGAGCATGGGCAGGAACATAGACATTATGAACTATGATAAGCCATACAGGAGAAGTGTTCACAAACTCTTTTACACCCTCCACCCTTCAGATCCACTATGACTTTAAGGATAACAATTGGGTCCTACTGTCCCTACAACATGCACATCTACAAATGTCATTGAAACATTATATAAATTATCAGGTCTAATGGATCAGCCCCATATATGCAGAAAAGTGTTCACAAGCTATTTTACGTCCTCCACCCTTCTTAGATCCACTATAACTTTTTGGACTAGAAATATGTCCATAAGAAATGAATGCCCGCCCATGTGAAATTTGTATCGCAATATGAAAATAAGGTATCCATGAGTCACCTTGGCCCATATTTAAAACTTTCCGCCTATATATTTGCGACAGAACTTCATCTCTATTATGAGTTCTGTCGAAGAGTATGCCAGACGATGGGCTAAATATGAAAAAGAAGAACTTGATACATTGTCAGTATGGGTTAAAAGCATAAGAGGGATATTAAAATCCCGCATTAGACACATGAAAACAAAAGTACGTACCATCTATCCTTCTGTGTTTAGAAAACCAGAAGTGATAAAAGAATTAGATAGGTAACATGAGGAATATGTTTTGGTTCCAGCTGACAAAGCTAGTAACAACATTGTCTTTGTTTGTAAGGCTCATTATTACAACTGTATTTTAAACGAACTTGGCATTAATTCCACTTTTGGTAATCATACTTATACTCCAACTGCCCTTTCAAAAGACGAAATTCTTCAAAACCATGCTTCAGTTTTAGACACATTTAATATGCCAGTCAATGGGTCGAATGAATATGAGTTACCGTACCTATACTGGATTCCTAAACTACATAAAAACCCTTACAAACAAAGATACATTGCTGGATCCAGTAAGTGCTCTACCAAGCCCCTATCTTTGCTCCTCACGAAAATGTTAACAGCTGTGAAGGAGAAACTTCAAACTTACTGTGCGCCTACATATGCCAGAAGTGATGTTAATCAAATGTGGATTATAAAAAATTCTAAAGAACTTTTAGTAAACTTGAAATTACAGATTTTTTCCCAAATCAATAGCATTAAAACCTATGACTTTTCAACACTATACACGACCATTCCTCACGATAAATTAAAGACTAGACTTTTTGACATCATAGACAGTTGCTTCTTCAACAAAAACGGAAAACGGAAATATTCATATCTAGTGATCAGTCATTCGGGAACTTATTTTGTTAAACACCACTCTGATTCCACGCACAAGTACTCTGAAGTTGAAATATAAAATATGCTAGAGTTCCTCATTGACAATATCTTCGTGGTTTTTGGTGATCAGGTCTTCCAACAGTCTGTTGGAATTCCCATGGGCACGAATTCTCCTCCTTTGTTAGCTCACCTGTTTTTATATTCATATGAAGCAGAATTTATTCAAAAACTTCTACGTGAGAAGAAAAAATCTCTCGCTGTAATCTTCAATTCGACATTTGATATATCGATGACGTTTTGTCTATTAACAATGATAGCTTTCATTCATATGTCGATTTGATATATCCCTGTGAGCTCGAAATAAAAGGACACCACGGAGTCGTCCACTTCTGCTTCATACTTAGATATTTTATTGAAAGTAGACATTAACGGCAAACTGACAACTTAACTGTATGACAAACGCGATGATTTCAGCTTCTCCATCGTCAACTTCCCACATTTATGTAGCAATATTCCATTATCACCTGCATATGGTGTTTATATATCTCAACTGATTCGATATGCAAGAGCTTGTTCTGGGTATAGTCAGTTTTTAAATCGAGGTAAGCTACTGACAAACAAGTTGATGGTACAGGGATTTCAACAGTCTCGATTGAAGTCAGCATTTTGCAAATTCTATGGTCGTTATAACGATCTAGTTCGTCAATACAACCTCGCATTGGGTCAAATGTTTTCTGACGTGTTTCATACCGATTGTTAAGCCGTTCTTGGCACACTGATTTGACTGCAGATAACTCAGTTTACCTGATCAGGATATGGGGCTCATGGCGGGTGTGACCCGTCAACAGGGGATGCTTACTCCTCCTAGGCACCTGATCCCACCTCTGGTGTGTCCAGGGGTCCGTGTTTGTCCAACTATCTATTTTGTATTGCTTGTAGGAGTTATGATATTGATCACTGTTCGTTATCTTCACCTTGCATTTGCATGTAAATTTTTTATCCCCTATTGTGACCCCACCTACCCCTGTTGGCCATGATTTTTACAAACATGAATCTGCAACAAAGACTTTTTCCTATATATTTTAATGTAAAACTTTGATTCCCTATTGTGGCCCCACTTTATCCCCAAGGGTCATTAATTTAACAACTTGAATCTGCAGAATGTCCGGAAGCTTCGATGGAAATTTGAACTTTTCTGGCCCAGTGGTTCTTGAGAAGAGGATTTTTCAATGACTATACACCCTAGTGTTGCATTTTTGTGATTATCTCTCTTTTTAAGGGGGCATAGCCCTTCAACTGAACAAACTTGAATCCCCTTCACTCAAGGATAATTTCTTCCAAGTTTGATTGTAATTTACCTGCTGGTTCTGGAGAAGAAGAATTTTAAAATTTGTCAGTGTATTTAACTATTTCGTTAAAATTATTTCCCCTTCGAGTAGGTCATTGCCCCTCATTTGAATAAAATTGAATTCTCTTCTTCCAAGGATGCTTTTTGCCAAGTTTGGTTGCAATTGGCCATATGGTTATGAAGAAGATGATGGAAATATGAAAAGTTTACAACAATGGAAAGTTTTGATAAGAAATGCTCACATTATTGAGTCTTTGGCTCGAGTGAGCTTACACCCCCCCCCCCAAAAAATAAACCAAGGATTATTAGTATGTTCTCATTGCCTGATATTCTGTTCCATTCACAGTGGAAAATAGGTTGAATTTTTCATTTTGTGGAAAAACATCAAAATACTGAACCCTTTTTCCTTTAAAGATATTCATGCAGATTAAGGACGACCATAGGTGTGATTGAAGCGAAAATATCTTATGTAAAAAACTTGATAGCTTTTTAATGGAGAGTTGCAGCAGTTTTCCATTCACCTTATCATGAATTAGAAGAGAAATGCAATGTTTTCGCAATAGAGAATACACTTTGTTGTGTTAGTATCGGGATTGAAACCTTTAGTGAACTTAGTCTGGTGTGGTGCCGGCCTTTATATGTGTTCAAGTCATATCACAAATGTATGCAATATAAGGAGATCCTTTGGAGTACTCTAGTCTATTGTTATTTTAATTTCTAAAAGCTTTAAAGGGACTGATTCACGATTCACTGAACCAGTACCTTTAAGATGGCTCACTACACCCAAAAATATTCTCTCAAATCAGTACGAATTGATTTAATTATAACAGATATGATGATATACAATAAGTATATATGCCAAAAAGGCGAAAAATATACAAATTTCGATAAAAAATGGTTTTCAAAAAAAATATTCTACGCATGAATGTAAGACTCTGGGGGATTTGAAATCAAGATCTGCGGTTCACCAGCCCAATGCTTTAACCACTAAGCTACGATGATAGACAAACTAATCGATTGATATAAACATTTTCACAAAACATTTAAATCGCCATCTTGTGACGTGGTGTCATACAGAGTATAAGCTTTAGTGTAATGAGCTATCTTAAAATAGTTAAATTTCAGTTGTTTACAAGTCATATCCCACATAAAAAAGGAAAACCTTTCTAACACTCTCGCTTATGAAGTGTTCTAGTAAAAAAAAAAAAGTCACCTTTCTTCAAATTGTTTTAATCTTTAAACAAAATTTAAACAAAACATAATTCAAAGGACAAGGTACGTTTGGGGCCAAAATTGGCCCCGCGTCCAAATTAAATGATATTCCTCAAAATTCCTTCATATGGCGTATACTTCAATAAAATGGTTATGATGTCTTCTTAAAAACTTTATTTATGTATAATACATATGCAAATACAGTATAGTTAACGATAACGTTGTGCCATTTTGATGTTACTTTAAGCGACGTCATGAACAAGAAGGTTATGTCATGAACTGAATATGAAAATAATCCAATTTATGTCGCCATATGCTTCAAGTTTTATTAAACAAAGGTGCACTATGATTTTTATTTGAAAACTTTAATTGATTTTTTTTTCCGAGAATTTTTATCAATTGTAGATGATTCGATGCGGCGGATGCTGTGATTTGAAGGACGATTAGTGTAATTGTATCTAAAAATTGTATAGCAACCATATATATTCATTCAATTTTACCTTTGTATTTACATTTACATCAACATTGTTTTAATCGAAATTAAATGAATATCATATATGTACGTAGTTTTTTCACAATACTAGTCAGAAGGACTACTAGAATCTATAATTTACTAGTCCTGCTGATTTGTGACTAGTCCGGCTACTAAAAGTAGACGGCCGAGTCGCGATGCAATGCGACGAAGGGGAGAATACGGGAGGGGGCTTGTCCCCTCTTAAAGAGGTTGGGGGTCCGGGAAAAAATTCAAAATCTATATGCAAATTGTTCATTTGAGACAAATAAATGAAAATCTGATGACCAATTCTCACATTAAACCACCATATTTATTCTTGAATATTATGAAGAATACGTCGATGTGTAGCATAGTACCGTATTTTATCGAATATAATATAATATATGCACTTTTGTCAAGGATTTTTGGTGTGAGAAAGAGGTGCGTATTATTTACCAAATAGTTGTTTGTTTTTTTCAGGTGAAACTCGGCCTTGAGTAATGTTTCACTCGGAGACATACCGTATGCTTGTTAACGTTGTTCTCAAGAAAATTACTACAGAACGTAAAATTGTAGAAGATGTTATACTTAACAATATGTAAATAATAAATTATTATAAAACAGCCAATTAAGTTTCATTCGATCTTAAATTCATATTAGATATTCATCATCGTGCAAAAGTACCACGATATCATGAGAGTGAAGATGACCGGTGTAGCGCCGGCACATGTTTTTCGAAGCCATAGTTGTGTACAAAAACATCGTCACTTGATTTTGTCAGACACCTCTTCAGGGTACTTTCTGCATGGTGCACGATTTCCATGGATCTGGGAAAATGCGATTTTCTTTTGCAGTAAATGACACTCGACTGACGTACTTCATCTCTCTAAATGCATCGAAATTTCGTTATGAATGAATTCTTCGTTTCACTTAACGTCTCCAAATAATGGTGGTGTACGATTACAACATATTGAACAATTGTTCAATATTTTGATTTTATTTCTCTAACGTCGGCTATTTGAATTATTCGAAGTTTAAACAAAGAAAATGTATTCAAATTCCTGTGCTTTGTTGAGAACTTGCATTATTTCCACAAAGATTTCTAGTGAAATTTAATGAAGTTAAGGATACCGCTTGCTTAGAATGTTTACATTAATCACCGGTAATTATGTAAATTGGGAAAAGGATATCAAACAATCGTTCCAGTTTTACACAAATGATTTGATGATAATATTGTGATCTGGTGCAGTCCTCATTACTTTACACACAAATTGCATGCAACTTTACTTCCAGGGGGGGGGGGGGGGGGTCCGGACCCCAGTCTAGATACGCGCATGATTCGGATACAGTCATTAATCGATGTTTTGTGCACATGCCACCAAATGCTAAGTGAACGACGGTGAGTGGGATGGTTAGAGTGTAAATGCAGGAAAAGAAAGGTCTCCTTATATGTGAAATCGCGTTCTACTACTTCAACACCAGTTCCACGACTTAATGATGAAAATAGTAATCAATGACTAGCTATCATGTATTTTTAAATACGACTATGTTACAGAACAGGTGCGTCAATCGAAACGTAAGGTGATTCTATAAACAAATGATTATTATAGCCGCGTAGCAACAGGAGAACACATTCTTTTGTTTTTAGAATGTAGTTTTTCCATAAATTTTACATGCGAATTTTGATTTATCGCCCCTCCCCCCTTTTTATGATAGTACTGAATGCTTGCGAAAATTTAAGCATGAAACGATTGGAGTTGTAGATATGTTAACATTGATTGTAAATGCAGTCAAAGTCGCTTGTTTCTACTAAAAATGTTTTCTTATTAAAGAAATGTTTTTTTTTATCTATTTTTTTTTTTTTACATATAATGATCAGGGTTCACCGGGTTTTGTCCTCTTGGAACACACAATACAAGCGTATATTTTATCTTTTAGCCCATATATGAGTAATGATTTAGATACCTAGATATTGCATCGTTCATCTATCAACTACCAACATTCATCTTATAGCAGGGTAAATTCAAATATTTCATTACCATTTATCATGAAGTAACGAGTTCGCTAACTTTGTAATATAAACGACAAATCGGTGAAATTGGAATTGTTTTGATAGGAAACATGTATGTCCGTTTTTGCCCATCTATCTATTTTGTATTGCTTGTAGGAGTTATGAGATTGATCACTGTTTGTTATCTTCACCTTGCATGTACTGTAGGATGGAAATAATGAATATATTGTAATGATTTGGTTTTCAAGTGTATATATTTAAAGCCTGTGTGTTTGACTTGCTAGTAATTCAATTTTTACGGGGAAAATATAACCGAATTTTGTATTCGAACTCTCGCACTATTATGCTTTAATGTAAAGGTACCAATTAAGCTATCGCGCTTTCATTTTCGATATTTGAAATATTAAACGTTTTATTTTAAAAAACCAGGCCAAAGCCGTAATAAAATTCTAACTTAATAACATACATATTATGTATCATGAGTGGGTTATTTTTTTCGATGGACAATCATTAGATGTGTCTGACATATTGCTTAATACAATATTGGAATAGCATTTGAAATTATACACGCAATATACCCAATAAGTTATACATTGTAAGAAGCCTACATGTACGTTAGAATATTATGACTGGCAAGGCGTGTTTAGACATGTATTTAGATACGCATTGTAGCCGGCACAGTATAAGCACACCAATTTAGAGGGATAATTCATATCATAAACTATCTATGATAAAAAAAAAAAAAGAATATGTGATTGAACTTTGCCATGTGTTACAGTAATTACGTTGATACCATTGCGAATCTATATCAAACATAAAACAAGTAAAATTGGAATCGAAAATATCTGTGTCGAAAATACCAATTCTCTGTATACACACTATCTTCTTCAATGCAAACTACGTAGAGTCTTAAAAAAATTGATATGCTGTACATATGGATATCATTTATTCATTAGACTTGTATATATGAACACCATCAACGTTGAAATTTGTATTACAGATGAACGCGGGAAACGGTTTACGTTAAATTTGATAGTATGTGCATTTATCAACCACGTCGAAATTTTCCTCATGACTGACTTTCAACATGATTAAAGTCCACACAAAACATCTTTATGGTTGATGCACGTCCTTTAACTTAAAAATGGTTTTAAAGGCATAAAAAAAACCAGCCAATTTCGCCAATTTTGGTCAATCTTGTCAATCGGGGATAACGAAAATGACGTCACAGAACTTAGTACGTCACTAATTTCCATATGTATCATTAGGGCCAATGGCCTAGTGCATAATCATAATGATTAAACCAAGTGAAACCACATTTTAAATTTATCCTAATTTTGAGGCGAAAATTGGCGCTTAATGTACCTTGCTCCTTACCAAAATGTTAAGAAAATTGCTATAAAGATATATAGCAGCTTTCTTTGGTTAAATGTTGCCTAGCTATCAATAGAAAGGTTATCATTAATCAAAATTACTTCTGACAAAAGAAATCAAGTTATGTTTGTAAAACATATATGTCACCCATGGTCCAAAATTGAATCGGGTTATACACATGCATCATTTAATTGATAGTAGTATCACCAATTCAAAATATTGAGCAAACAATATCTTTCTATGTCAAGAGTGGATTGACCATGTGACCTAAAAATCAATAGGCGTCATCTACTCCTTATGCTATACCCGTGTACCACGTTTGGTGTCAATCAAGCAACTAATTCTAAAATATAGGAGGCAATATATTACTTTGTCCAGTTTAACCCTTGACCTTTGACCGTGTGACCTCAAAATCAATAGGGGCCTTCTGCCTCTTAAGATGTACCAGTGTACCCAGATTGATGTCTATCAAGCAAAGGGTTCACTAGACATTGAGTGGTCAGTATATTCCTATGTCCAGTTTAACCCTTGACCTTTGACCATATGACCTCAAAATTAATAGGGTCATCTACTCCTTAAGATGTACCAGTGTACCAAGTTTAATGTCTGTCAAGCAAAGGGTTCTCAAAATATTGAGCGGACAATGTCTTCCTATGTCCAGAGTAGATTGACCTTTGCCCTTTTGACCTAAAAAACAATAAGGGTTCTCTTCTACTCATAACCAACCCACATGAAATATCATTACGATCAAGTGAATGGTTCTCAAGATATTGAGTGGACAACATGTGGTCTACCGACCAACCGACATACTGACCGACCGACAGGTGCAAAGCAATATGCCCCTCTTCTTTGAAGGGGGCATAAAAATATACTCGCATGAAATGCTGGTCCTTATTTACATACATGGATGACAAACACCAATTTAATTAAAATTTGACTTGTGAATCTGCTCATCTGCTATATGCCCTGGCCATATTCAGAAAGGGACAAAAAAATCTTCAATAACTGCTTTGAAACTGAGCTAAACACCAAAATAGGAAATAGTGAGGTCAAGGTCACAGGGAAGGTTAAGGTCATAAAATAATATCACGGTTGAATTGCTACCACTAATATGTATCAGTGTAAGAGTTTTCCAAAAAATATATTGTCAATAGTTGCTTTGAAACTGAGCTAAACATCAAACATGGAAAAGTGAGGTGAAGGTCACAGAAGGTCAAGGTAAAAAAAAATGTAGGCAGTTGAATAGATGATAACAATATGTATTAGCATGTAAGGTTTGATGAAAATATCTTGAATAGTTTCTTTGAAACTGAGCTAAACACAGAGCTAAATGCAAAGTGTGACTAAAGGACAGACGTAAGGACAGAAGATGGACATGACAAACATTATATGCCCTGGCCATGTTCATGGCAGGGCACAGAAATAATTGGATCCTCCCAACAATATGCATATCTACCAACAGCAAAGAAGCATTGTACAAAGTTTCAAGTCTACCCGATAAGCTACACAGGAGAAGTGTTCACAAAAAAGCTATTTTAACATCATCCACCCCTATTAAATCCACTATAACTTTTAGAAAGAATAATTGGATCCTTCTGTCCCGACAATATGCACATCTGCAAATGACAATGAAGCATTGTACCAAGTTTAAAATCTCTCCGATAAGCCATATACGAGAAGTGTTCACTAGATTTTGAGAAAGACAGATGAACAAACAGAAAGTACAAGCTTACCGCAAACAGTACATAATACACGGGTGAAAATGCTTACATGGGGTGCTCTTAAGCCATAATCTGTAGAACTTTGCTACAGGTAGTATCAGCCATCATCAGGCTGTGATATACTTTCTTTGCCAAATATGAATATTTCCTAAACATGGACTAAGTTCAACAATCTGTAATTTTCTTAAAAATTATAAAGAAAATCGAAAATCTTTGCCACGTGTACATCTTCAATACCCACAAAAACACTATAAAACAAGATGGTTCTCACTTGAAAAACGTGGGAGGAGTTAGCCAGACAAATTACAAAACCTCCAAATAATCAATAATTTTCAACTAAAGGGGAAAAACTCCAGAGTTCAAAATGGATCAAAACTGCAACAAGATCTAGAGTGATCCACAAAGAAGCTACATGTACATAGCAAGTTTTATCCTGATATGTGAAAGGGAAATTAAATTAGAAACAGAAAACCCCGAACAGACAGACAGTAAGATGGACAGGCAGACGCCAATACAGACATCACTGTACCATAATACGTCCGATCTATAGACGGGCATATAAAAACAATATGTCTCCCCCTGGGAGATTGATTGATTGTATATTGTTTAACGTCCCACTCGAGAATATTTCACTTAAATTGAGACGTCAGGGAGAGAGACATAAATATATATGCACAACAAATACACTGTAAAAATCTTTCATTTATCATCACAGCAATTTCCATTCTAAATGAAAAAATACAAAACTTTGATAGAGGAATAAAGTTTTTTCAAGAATTTTTCATTAACGTTTGATACTTTACAATAATAATTACCATAATCTTCCTTTTTTATAGATTCCAAGGAGTCGACAAATATTCCCACAGCGTCTTTTTGGGGGGATGTATCTTCTCCACTTTCTAAAATACAAATATAATCATTAAATTAAATATCCTCACTAGCAGCTACACAAAGAAGCTAAAAAAATCACATCCCAATTTTGTTCTCTATATAACAAAGCAAATTTACTATTGATCTCGCAAACGTTCGATCTCTCGAAGTTCTCGATCTCTCGAAATGAAGTTGGGTCCCGTAAAACACATTTCATTGTTTTTCACTCTCGATCTCTCGAAGTGGTGGTAGTGTATACCCACCGTTACCCAAGCCTGTAATAATTCCCCTTCGGACCCTACCTGGATTTTGTGAAATGCTGGAGGATACTGTGGCTATGGTAATTAGGTGTTTACATAGGTGAAACATCTCCTGTGCTTCTTGGTGGAGGTGACACATTTGAGTATATAATTGGCTAATTCGTCAGTTTACACCTTACACTGGAGTTTTGTGATGAATAGAATTATATTTAATCCGGCTATGAATAAAATCTATAATTTGTTTTGACTTGACAAAGAGAGAGTAAGTTTTATACATTAATTTAGAGATCTACACACTATTAAATTTCTCGAGATTGTTCTTTGTGTAAAGTTACTCTGAAGCTTAGTTTTACTCATTCGTTGGAATTTTTGCTTTGTGTAAAGCGACATATAAACATTGAGATCTGTTTAGTTAGCGATAGTAAAACTTTATCGGAACTTGGTTTTCTATGCCTATTTTAGCATGATTAAAGAGCAAATAAATACATAAACTTTGAAATCTTTTTATTAAATGCAAAATAAGGTTCTTTATATTTATATTAAATTAACTACCTGACAAATATGAAGAAAACATGTCAAAACGATATGATCTTGTTGGTAAAATGAATTATTCACGTATATACAGGTGACTCGATTTCTTGAAGTTTTATCAAGGTCCCTCGAACTTCGAGTTATCGAGAGTCATCTGTATATACATGTATAATTCATTTAGTATAAAACACATCAGTCATGATATGAGACTCCCTTGCTTTTCTAACTATACAATTATTTTGCAGAATCTTGAGCTTTTTTAACATGAACCCAGGGGTCTTAAACAGTCACCTGCATCAATATAACAAAACAAAACAATCTAATTAAGTTTTGCACGTTAATAGTGAAAGTGGGCATTATTCAGACTCTGAAAACTGTCGGTCATAGTTTGTTCTTTTGTGTCCAAATTAAAATATCACTGTAAGTTTTTTAATGTTTTAGAGTTGTGACATTACACACTCCTGGAAATAACTAATTCAAACTTTTGTTCATTAATCGCATCCCTGACATACCACATGACCAATTTTTCAAAATTCCACTTTTCACACTGCCCATCAAATTAACTGACATAACTGTCATTTTCAAACTCAATTCTTCTCTACATATCACAGAATCCCCGAACACAATCCATGTGAAGATCAATTCTAAATCCCTCCAACATTACTCAGATATCACATGGCCACCTTTCCTAAAAGCTACTATAAATACAAATATTTCTATCGTTTTTCACTTAGTGACCTCAAACTCTGACATATGACCTTGGTTCATTCATGAAACACACTGTAAGGTCATAAGCTACCATTTTCTTTCATTTGACTACCTGCCTTGGTGATCAAAAGGGGTAAGAGTAACTCATGTGACCTAACAAACTAGATGCTAATTTCATAGACACCACACATCCCTTTCTAATGTTCAAATCTCAAAAACATTCATTGCAACATCATAGTCTTTTGTGTTGAGTTAAAGTAAACATACATTAGCAGTTGATATATGTAAGAGATTGTGTGCTAGTCTTGCTTATTAAGTATACGCTAATGTACGACCAGACACATATTTGTCATTGAAATGTACATCGTGTTCCAAAGTCATGATATATTTATATACCGTTATTGTAACTGACATCTGCTGTTATTTTGATGGTCGCATAATCTCTAACTTTATTTTGATTTATAACACTTGACAGCGATTGTTTTCCTCATATAACTGGTACCGAGAAACGGTACCATTCCCAATGCCAAAAACCATTGATTTTTCCCAATTTTGAGACGAAAATATTCCTAATTTACTTGACGAAAAATAGACTGCTGACATCGTAATTTACTTAGTCTGAAACGTACCAGTCGGTAGAAAAAAATCGTTCCTTGATAAAAGTAATGACCTTATTTTTAATGATTTCATCATATATAACTTTTTCACAAGTTGATCTGTGAGTATTTGATTTACCATCCTGTTCACTACCTGAATCTGCTGAGCTGTTCAAATTATTTTGACGTTCATTTTCTTGTTCATTCACATGCTTCATTGCTGTATTATCAGAAGTTCCACTTCCCTCATCAATCTGATTATCACTATTCTGGGTAGTATCTACTGAGAGATCCTTCTGCTCTGAATTTTGTTCTCCAGAACTACCATCAACATGCATTCTACAGCCACTCTTTATTTCATTATTCTCATTATTTAAGTCAGTTTTGACAGTTTGGTTCGATGATTTATCAGTAACATGCTGTTTTACATCCTGGTCCTTGTTACCTTTTTCCTCACTTTGGTCCTCCTCAGTAACATCGGTGTTTTGTTTTCCATTCTCACCATTTGTATCATTGACAGGAGACAAATGTAAATCGTCTTCCTTGCCATTATCAGGCGACATTACATCTGGAAAATGGCCTTTTTCAATGGATCCTTCCTCTTTCTTTTTCTCTGCACCTACTTTGAAATAGAAAATGTTCATTAAAATTATGAATCAAAGATTGAATGTCCTCAAGAGTGATTAATTCAACTTCTATATAAAGAGTCAATTAGCATAAAAACATGGCGATCATTATTTCTAGAAAATCCATCAATTACTAACCACCAGGTGACACGTCTTCTGAGGAGTCATGTCCTCCACGGAATCCTTCCCCTTCTTTCTTCTCGTTTTTCTTGTCATCCTTGATTTCTGTCCTCAATATGTCAGCTGTGAAATTAAATACATTCTATGAATTAAAGCTCAGTGTATGTTTTCAGGAAACATTACTTTTATTCATGTAACTAAACAAAACTAGAATAGAATCAAACAGAGTCAACAAGCATTCTGTAAGTATGGCGATAAATATCTCCTACCAGCCCAAATCTACGTTATGTGCATGATACTAGTATTATGCATGACTAGTCTTATGTCAACAGTTTAATATATATAATCATCAAAAATAAGAATAACTAATCATTGTGAATAAAATCAATTTGGTAGTTATTAATTTTTAGGCCAAAAAAAATTAAACAATAGTGTCTCAGGCCCCACCACATCCATTAACAAGAGTACCGCAAACGGTACATAATACGCCCGTGAAATGCTTACATAGGCTGTTTTTCTTGTGCTATAATTTGTATAACTTTCCTTCAGGTATTATCAGCCATCATGAGGCTGTGACAAACTTTCATATGAGCAAAGGGTCTTAACTTAAAAATCTAGATTTCCTCAAAATGGGCCAAGTTCAACAACCTGTAGTTTTTTTCAAAAATGGAAGAAAATCAAAATCTTTCCACAGATGGACATCTTCAATACCCATACAAACACTCCACAAAATAAGATGGTCCTCACTTGAAAACTGTGAGAGGAGTTGGGCGGACAAATTATGTATCCTCCATAGAATATTAATTTCCAAATACACCAAGTTCAACAACCTGTAATTTTCTCAAAAATTGTAGAAAATCAAAATCCATCCCACATGCACATCTTCAATACCCATACAAACACTCCACAAAATAAGAAGGCTCTCACTTGAAAACTGTGGGAGGAGTAGGGTGGACAAATTATGTACCCTCCATATAATAATTATTTCTAAATAAAGGGGTAAAATTCCTGGGAAAAAGGTCGAAATGGATCAAAATTGCAGTATGATCTAGAGTGACCCACAAAGAAGCTACACAGCAAGTGTCAGCATGATATGTGAAAGGGAAATGAAATTATAATGAGAAAACCCCGAACGGACGGACGGACGTACAGACATCGCTGTACCATAATACGTCCCGTCTAAAGACGGGCGTATAAAAAGGTACCACATGAAATTTATTTCAATTTATATTTGTTTATTCATATAAATGAGGTAACTCTTCTGCTATTATAGGATTAAACATTCTTTTAGAAGAATTTATCGATGTGTAAACTCTGGACATTTTACTCACAAAATGAATCAAAGTGCAAAGCACTTTTATGTTAAGTCCAGGGTTTACACACCAATAGATTCTTCAAAAACAATGTTTGATTCTTATAGTTTCAATTCACTCCCTGTATTATCAATTTAAAATATTTGAATAGTTTCCCAGCACTATGTTATTTGTTTTCAGGTGTGTATATATTCATAGCGTTTTTGGATTTATTGATGTGTAAATTATCCCTTTCCTTTATTTTTGTCTAATCAAAACAATTGTAATAAATAACATTGGAATTATAGATATTTATGTAAAATTTTCAAAAGGTTTTAATGAAATTAATGGCATATTTTTTATCAAATAATTATTGAATGCATACTCATTTATGTGTAAGTGTTTGAAAATAATAGTGTAAATCCAATAGCAAATAATTATATATGTGAAGTTATTTTTCATAGAAATACAAATGACATTGCTTATTCTATATAAACATGTACATCAGAAAGAAAAGGTAACTCATATGCATTCTACAGTCAACATAAAAAGGAAAGACAACTCACGCTACAGCCAAGTCAAAAGAACAAGAGACCTTTCTGGTCCAGTGATTTTTCAGCAGAAGATTTTAAAAGAATTCCCCTATATATTTGTATGTAAAACTGCATGTTCCTTAAGCAAGTATGTTGCCCTGGATTAGAATCCACAAATGAACAAATATTTTTCCGAGTAAACAGAATTACATTATATATGGAAAGTTTTAAGATAACAAAAAAGTAAAGTTAAACAAAAAAATAGTGATGGTGTGCTTTAATTGAAAATCGTATGACATCGAACACATAGAAAGAAACTAAAAGAAAACATAATAATTGACAATAACTCTGGTTGAAGATTCATCCGGGTATGACGCAAAATTTCTCAGCAGAAACAATAGCCATGCTCTCTGATTGCTATCCATATTAACTCGGTAATTAACAAAGTACATTTCATACATGTAAAAGATAAAATCAAATCAAAACAAAAGATTTGATCAGAAAAGCTCACTTCAGCAAGAGTTAAAAAAGTAGAAGTAAAACATATGTTTCAACGCCTAGTGGGTGAATTATCAGAAACATTTATTACATCATCTTTGTTAAAGCACGTCTACTGACCAATGTTGAGATGTAAAGTTCACATTGCACAAAACACGTTCGTCTATATATTACGCAGTTATATAGCAAACATTTTCACATTCATTCAAACACTGTAATCGGAAGAGCAAAGCATGATAAAAGTTAAACTTTTATCTGAACAAGAGGCCCACAGGCCTTATCAGTCACCTGAATACTAGTGAAAAAGTATCACTACTTCCATGGGCTATGGCATCTAGAAAAAAATTCCTGTTCTAAATATCTATTAATCTAAATTCTAGTTTTCAGTAACAGTATAAAACAAGATGTGTTCTTAAACCTTCACTGCCTTCAAAGGTGCATACACTGATTAAAAACTAAATAATAGGTGTCTTAACATTAAAACATCAAAACATTTGACTAATTTGGACTCATCCTTAAGTCATAACCCTGGGTTTTGATTGAAATTCACCAATTTGTGTACATCCTTTTCTGCTATTCCTAAATATACATTTAGATTTCATACAGTATCGGCAAACTTACACATAAATACTATATACTAAGTTTGCCCCCCCCCCCCCCCTCCCCCCCTTTGTGGGAATCTTTACTCTGGGGATCATCAAATTTACAATTTTGGTAAAATACTACCTGCTCTATCCATTTAGTTTCAATTTAGTATCAACAGCACAAAAGATGTTATTTAAGTATTTTACACATAAACACTATATACCAAGTTTGGCCCCGCCCTTGGGTCATTACCCTTACCCCGGGCTTCATGAAATTTACAAAATTTGGTAGAGGCCTTCCTGCTCTCCATCACCATGCATTTAGTTTTCTTACCCATGCGCGGTTCTTGAGAAGAAGATTTTTGAAAAACTGTAAAAGCTTATTAGATAACCATACTTCAAATGTCAGTTTCCTAAATTAAATCGATACAGAGAAACTAGAAAACTGCATTACAGTAAAAAGTCCCATAAACCTGATAAAAGATAAGTCAACTGTGACAAATCTTCAAATTCATCTGTAAACAAACATAAGCAAGTCACAAATCAAACAGCTTCCTAAATCAAAGCATGGTGAAAAAGTCCCAAAATATAATTTTGACAGACAGATGGACATAGAGAAAATTAATACAATGTGGTTCCTTGTTGGTTTTGCTGTTGGGAGAGCTAATCAGCAGACTGCTCAACAATAAGCAGATTGATATCTGTATTTCTTCAATTTACATTTACTTACTGTCAGGTTCTGTCTGAACTGCTGGAGAAGTAGGTGGCATTTTGAATGACTCATTCTTCTGAGGTGAATCATAGTTTTGAGATACACTGATCCTTTCATTCTTCATGGAATTCTCTGTATAAATATACATTATTTTTCATAGGTACACTTTTACATAACTGTTACATGTTAAAATTATATATGTTAAACAAGAGGCCCATGGTCACATCACTTGCCTAAGTCACCTTAGCCCACATCTGACGATTTTCTCTATATGTTCGCATGTAAAACTTTGATCCCTATTGTGGCCCAAACCTACCCCTAGGTGCCATGATTTTAACAAACTTGATTCTCCACTATGTTAGGAAGCTTTCATGTAAATTTGTATTTTCCAAACCTAGTGGTTCTTGAGAACAAGATTTTCCTGATATATTTCTATGTGAATCTTTGATCCCCTATTTTGGCATCATCCTACCACCAGGGGTACCGGGTGAAGGGTATGATTTTTTAACAAATTTGAATCTGCACTAAGTCGGGAAGCTTTCATGTAAATCGCAGCTTTCCTGGCCCAGTGGTTCTCAGGAAGAAGATTTTTAAATATTTGATATATATATATTTGTATGTAAACTTTGATCTCCTATTGTGGCCTCACCCTACATGTACCTACGGGGAGCCATGATTTTAATAAACTTGAATCTCCACTATGTCAGGAAGCTTTCATTTAAATATCAGCTCATCTGGCCCAGTGGTTCTTGAGAAGATTTTTAATTGACCCCACCCTATTTGTTACTTTTTGTGATTATCCTCCCTTTGAAGGGGGCATGATCCTTCATTTGAATAAATTTGAAAGTCCTTCATCCAAGGACTTTTTTTTGCCAATTTTGGTTTAAATTGGCCAAGTGGTTCTGGAGAAGAAGTCGAAAATGTGAAACGTTTACAGACGGACAGAGGGACAGACAGACGACGGACAACAGGCGATCAGAAAAGCTCACATGACCTTTCACCTCAGGTGAGCTAAATAAAACTACTGGATAAGAAAATGTAGTCTAAAATGTGAAAGTGCAGAGGTACGGACAGAAGGATGACATATTAGAAATGCTAATCTTACCTTCGAGCTGACCTTCACTCTGGTTTTTGTTTTTATTCTCTGCCAGGAGAGGTGACGATTCTTTATCTTCAGTGGATGTTCCTTCATCTGCAGTAAGTAAAACACAGGCGCCTCAACCAATGATTAAAGAAAATCATGCTTAAAAGAGACCTCTTAGCGCAAACATCTATGCATGTCGGTAAAAAGCTAGTATCTATAATTAATGTTCTTTGTTGATTATGCAAGTCCGAATTTGAAAATAAAGAATATTAAAATAGATTAATTAGTTAATCTATTTGAGCCCATTTTTCTTTTGTAGTCTCAACTTAGTCCCAAGGGTGAGTGCTTATTTTGAATGACAACATTTTGTCAACTTCAATCACACCTAATTTCATATTCTGTAACATTTACTGTTGATATGTAAACTATTGTGGTTTTTGTCCCTTTTGCTTCTCTTGATTCAGTAGCTGTAGAACTGGACTTCTCTGGATTTTTTCTCAAAAAGCTCAAGTTTTGCATTAGTGATTCATAAGAATTTATGTAAATTTAGAAACAAATATCCTAATGGGTAGAGAGAGGAGCAGTGGGGACGGGACATATAAACACTAGAATTACCTTTTTCTTTTTGTTGTTGGTTCTGTTCGTTTTCCTCCAGACATCTTGTTTCTGTATTCATTAAGTCGTCACCTTCACCCCTCTCCACTGCTGTCTCTCTCTGACGTGTATCTGTTAGAAATAAAGTGACATTGCATTGTATGAAAGTTTTCGGGTTTTAAAACACGATTTCAAATTAATTCCTTTTCTAACGTATATTATAATGGAATATGGTAACTGTTATAGTAAAACTTCAGGGCCAGCAAAAAAAAACAGTCTTGTCTCCGTTTCAAACTTCCCCAACATCTACTACAGAGTTCTGTCAGTTTCACGTGAAAATAAAACACAACCAGCCAGGGAGACAGCATCGCAATATGCTGAATATGTCCCATTTCCGAGTATTACTGATGTCTAACCAAGTTAAACAACAGCAATTTTAAGTTCAATAAACTGTAAATGTACATTATTACATGAGATACTTATTTCTGCTATGTCCGAGGTCACAAAACATCTGCAGAATCGCATACCAGCAGACTTGAAGCTTGTATTAAGCTACAATATTGTCATGTAAGCCACACGCAACTCAACAGAATTTCTTACCTAGTATATGGAATAAACCAAAATAACCATTACCTCTGGAATTAAACACCTCTACAGTATTTAAGAAGCTATTGATTGATTGACGATGAAATCTTGAACTTTCGTCGGCTTTTGAGCACAACTGCGCAGGATTGATTGATTGTATATTGTTTAACGTCCCTCTTGAAAATATTTCACTCATAGGGAGACGTCACCATTGCCTACGGAAGGTTGCAAAATTTAGACTATGCTCAGCGTTTACTGCCTTTGAGCAGGGAGGGATATTATTATGCCATAATTGCTGTGAAAAGTGACATCAATTTTTGTAGTCTCAAGTCCGAAGGAATGCCCCATTTAGTCGCCTCTTACAACAAGCAAGGGGTACTGAGGACTTATTCTAATCCGGATCCCACAGAGATCTCTTCTGTAAGATGGGGGACCCACCGAGTGCAAACTTTCTGGAGCTTTAACTGTTCTTTTAGAATGCTGACGAATCAATGTTTGTAATATTTGCAAGGTATATCGTGTATCTTCAGCTATTAGTTTTCATGTGCTAATTTTTTGTGTTTTTATTTTGGTTTATAGGAATTTGTTGTGGTTTATAGGAAATGCAATGATTGTTGATCGAATGTCTACAGAATTAAAAAGTTAGTTTCACACACTTTCAAATAATATAGTACAGTTTACATGGACAAGAAAGAGGTCAAGTTGTGAATAATAAAAACTAATGTCCTCCATTTTCTTCCTCTCCGCCCCTCCAAACATAGCATTTCGTGGGGGAAAAAAAGAACGAGAACCTAACAATTTAGGATGTGCGCAACGTTTGGCACATTACCCATAAAAAAATAAATTTTAGGTCCGATGTTAAGTATGTAAACTATGAGAAAAACTGAACTAGATCTTCGGACATTATTTCAAAAATGCTTCGTTAGAAAAGAGTTTTGGATTTCATCGGTATGATAACCTTCCCTCTGAATTGTAGTCCTTGACCCAGGTGAACTGAGGTATTAAAATGTGTACAGCTATAAGCTTGAGTAGTTGTGTTTTTCCGTAGCGTCTCTCGGAATGCATTAATCAAGCCAAACTTTTATGCAAAAAAAAACCCGATCAATTTAAACGAAGGATCCAAATCTAATTAGACTGCCAAAATGATAAATTTCAACTGAAATAGAATTTGAAATGAAAATTCTCCTATCAGTTTATAAAGACTGCTCGCCTTGGCTTTGTTACGTCATGAGTAGATAGTTGTGTGTTTACACTCCATGCGACGTAAATCAAATAATCAAAGAAACCACAAAAGCAGACTGTAACAAGAGGCCCATGGGCCAAATCGCTCACCTGAGTCACCTTGGCCCATATCTGAAGACTTTCCATATATATTTGTATGTAAAACTTTAGTTCCTACTATGGCCCCAACTACCCCTGGAGGCCAAGATTCTTACAAACTTGGATCTACACTACGTCAGAAAGCTTTCATGTAAATTCATGTAAATGTCAACTTCTTTGGCCCAGTGGTTCTTGAGAAGATTTTTAAAGATTTTCCCTATATTTGTATGTGAAACTTTGACACACACCCCCCCCCCACTTGTGGCCCCATCTTACCCCTGGGGGCCATGATTTGAACAAACTTGAATCAGCACTATGTCAGTAAGTTTTCTTGTAAATATCAGCTTTTCTGACTCAGTGGTTATTGAGAAGATTTTAACTATATATTTGTATGTAAAACTTTGATCCCCCTTGTGGCCACATCCTACCCCCCGGAGGCCATGATTTGAACAAACTTGAATCTGCACTATGTCAGAAAGTTTTCATGTAAAAATCAGCTTTTCTGGCTCAGTGGTTCTTGAGAAGAAGATTTTTAAAGATTTTTCCTATGTATTTGTATGTTAAACTTTGATCCCCTATTGTGGCAACATTCAATCCCCGGGGCCCATGATTTGAACAAACTTGAGTCTGCATTATGTCAGGAAGCTTTCATGTAAATCTCAGCTTTTCTAGCTTAGTGGTTCTTGAGAAGAAGATTTTCAAAGTTTTTCCCTATATATTTGTATGTAAAACTTTGATCCCCCTTGTGGCCCCATCCTACCCCCCGGGGGCCATGATTTGAACAAACTTGAATCTGCACTATGTCAGAAAGTTTTCATGTAAAAAATCAGCTTTTCTGGCTCAGTGGTTCTTGAAAAGAAGATTTTTAGAGATTTTTCCTATATATTTGTATGTAAAACTTTGATAATAATAATAATAACTATGTCAGAAAGTTTTCATGTAAAAAAAATCAGCTTTTCTGGCTTAGTGGTTCTTGAGAAGAAGATTTTTAAAGTTTTTCCCTATATATTTGTATGTAAAACTTTGATCCCCCCTTGTGGCCCCATCCTACCTCGGGGGCAATGATTTGAACAAACTTGAATCTACAAGATGTCAGGAAGATTTCAGGTAAATTTCAGCTCTTCTTGTCCAGTGGTTCTTTAGAAGAAGATTTTTAAATGACTCCACCCTATTTTTGCATTTTTGTGATTATCTCCCATTTGAAAGGGACATGGCCCTTAAATTGAACAAACTTGAAAGCCCTTTACCCAAGGATGCTTTTGGTCAAGTTTGGTTGAAATTGGCCCAGTGGTTTTGGAGAAAAAGTTGAAAATGTAAATATTTAACAGACAGACGGACAGACAGACAGACAGACGACGGACAAAAAGCGATCAGAAAAGCTCACTTGAGCTTTCAGCTCAGGTGAGCTAAAAAGGAATGCAGTTATACTTGGTCTCAATCTCTTTTCTCACAAATTCTGGAGAGATTAAAGTTGGCACTCTGTACTTTATAATGTTCAAAAGGGATCAGCCTTCAGATTTTCCATCCTCATCTTCACATATTTATGTAGAACATTCCATTATCACCTGCACATGAAATTATATCTCTCAACTGATTTCATAGGCAAGAGTTTGTTCTACGTATGATCAGTTTTTAAATCAAAGTAGGCTACTGACAAACAAGTTGATGGTGCAGGGGTTTCAACAGTCTCGTTTAAAATCATCATTGGGCAAACACGGACCCATGGATATACCAGAGATGGGATCAGGTGTCTAGGAGGAGTAAGCATCCCCTGTCAACCGGTCACACGCGTCATGAACCCTATATCTTATCAGGTAAACGGAGTTATCCGTAGTCAAAATCATTGTGCCAAAACAATCGGATGAAACACGCCAGACAGTATTTGACCAAATCCTAGAATGTATTGGCAAACTAGATCGTTATAACGACCATAGAATTTGCGAAATGATGATTTTACACATGCAGGTGATAATGGAATATTGCTACATAAATATGGGAAAGTGACGATATAGACGCTGAAATCACCCCGTTTATCATCAAGTTGAGTTTGCCTTTGATATCAGTTTCAATAAAATATCTAAGTATGAAGCAGATTCTGTGATTTTTTTTGTAATTTCGATTTCACTGGGACATATTGAATCGAGATATGAAGGAAAATTATTATTATTGCTAATAGATAATACGTCGTGGATACATCTTAATGTCATATTGAAGGTCACAGGAACAGAATTTTTCTTCTCACGTAAACGTTTTTGAATAAATTCTGCTTCATATGAATATAAAAACAGGTTAGCTAACAAAGGAGCACAATTCGTGCCAATTTGGAACCCCAACAGACTGTAGGAAGACCTGATCACAGAATACCAGGGAGATATTGTCAATAAGGAACCCCAGCATATTTCTTTATTTCAACTTCAGACTACTTGTGCGTGGAGTAAAGGGTGTGCATAATGTAAAACTTATATGGTACTAATTTTGATGCACCACAGGCGAATTTTGACAAATAATGTCTCATCAGTGATGCTCAACCGAAATATATGAAATTCGAAATAACAATAAAGTTTTAGAGCTATTATAGGAAAAAAAAAAAAAAAACTGGAGTCAAATTTGTCTACGGATAAGAGCTATGCATCAGGAGAAAATCCTTAATTTCCCAATGCATTTCTAAATTTTATAACAGCAATTAAATATACATCCGTATTTTCAAGCTAGTAACGAAGTACTTAGCTACTGGGCTGTAGAGACCCTCGGGGGCTAACAGTCCACAAGCATAGACCTCGACCCTGGGGTCATAATGTAAAATATGATAGTAATGATGATTGTAAAATCTCACTTCCATACATACTTTCTGTCTGACGTCTTTTCTTGAACAGAAGAATTCCTGGAACAACAACCAGCAGGATAAGCGGCAAGATTACCCCAAAAGCAATTCCTATAGCACTGAAAATCAAAACTATAATGTTACATTGTACTTCACGACTTATTAGCGGAACAATTACATAGCACTGAAAATCAAAACTATAATGTTACATTGTACTTCACGACTTATTAGCGGGATGTTTAGACCAAAGCTAATCCATACATTAATAATAATAATAATACATGTGAAACAATTCTGTGAATCTAAATTATAAATGCTCGTTATAACGATCTAGTTCGACAATGCAACCTATCATTGGGTCAGATGCTGTCTGACGTGTTTCATACCGATTGTTAAATAGTTCTTGGCACATTGATTTTGACTGCGGATAACTCCGTTTACCTGATCAGGATACATGTATAAGGCTCACGGCGGGTGTGACCGGTCGACAGGGATGCTTACTCCTCTTAGGTACTTAATCCCACCTCTAGTGTGTCCAGGGGTGCGTATTTGCCCAACTAACTATTTTGTATTTCTTGTAGGAGTTATAAGATTTATCATTGTTCGTTATCTTCACCTTTCATGTATGCCTTTAAATCCTCAGTACCTAAAACTTTCGATATATATGTATCGAGTGTACGCACAGTAGGGTCACCCCGATTTTGTCTGAGAAAGATTATTCTGCAAAGAAAACATTTTCTGAAAACTACATTATAATTTGAATCAAATACATAGATAGGGAAAAAATAGTTAATGTGTCCATGTACATATGGAACTTCCTTTCCAAATAGACAAATAATAACTAGTTACGGTACGTTTTCACTTTTCAATTCAAATCAATTTTCAAAACTTTTAAAAGATCTATAATTTCTATGTCCTAAAATGATATCCACATTCACCAGTCTTTGACTGTTATAAATCTTACCTGTCTCAATTTTACCCAAGGCACTGTGGACTGTGACGTGCAAGTGACCTTTTAAACTCGACATAAACATATATGTTCAAGCGATTGTGATTTAGTAACCCTCGCAGAGCCATTATTATCTATGGCTAACACGTTTATCAACACTAACCTGTCATTAAACTGTGATTCTCGTGAACTCTCTGTACCATTTCTCCCGAAAGTAATACTGAATGTTGGGCTGAAATGATTTGAATAGTCACATTAGTATCCAAGAATGTTTATAAACAACAAACCTGTATTTGCCTATTTAAAATATTTTCTTTTAAAATTATTAATCTCACACAGACAGGTTTCTGCATTCGTCTGAAACCTCATTTAAGAATGCATTCATTTGCAAAAATATCGATCATTCTACAAATACATCAGTTAATGATTTTGTTGAGATAATGACGTCATAAATGTGACACAATTATTTCAGAAGCGTTGGTTTGATTTGATGTTGAGATACATTCAGCAGATACTTACTCACCACAATGCTCTTTTTTAAACCTTTGTTTTTCATTGTTCTCTATTGACATTCTGAAGCACTACATCGTACGGACAATCATACCTTATTATTATCATTCAGTTACACCTAATCATGTAGACATTCATTCAGTAATACCTAATCATGCAGACAATCATTCAGTAATACCTAATCATGCAGACAATCATTCAGTTACACCTAATCATACAGACAATCATTTAGTAATACCTAATCATGTAGACAATCATTCAGTAACATCCAATTATGCAGACAATCATTCAGTTACACCTAATTATACAGACAATCATTCACTAACACCTAATTATACAGACAATCATTCAGTTACACCTAATCATATAGACATTCATTCAGTTACATCTAATCATACACACAATCATTCAGTAACATAATCATACAGACAATCATTCAGTAACATCTAATCATGCAGACAATCATTCAGTAACATTTAATCAGGCAGACAATCATTCAGTAACACCTAATCATGCAGACAATCATTCAGTAACATCTAATCATACAGACAATCATTCAGTTACATCTAATCATACAGACAATCATTCAGTAATACCTAACCATGCAGACAATAATTCAGTAATACCTAATCATGCAGATAATCATTCACTAATACCTAATCATGCAGACAATCATTCAGTAACATCTAATCATGTAGACAATCATTCATTAACATCTAATCATGCAGACAATGATTCTTCATTATTATCATTGAGTAACACGGGGATGTGCATTATTTACACTGACCCGACATTAATTTTCGAATCTGACGATTCCCTTGATCCATGTCCTCCAGAATTGATATGCGTTGCTGGGCTGAAATGGTTTGAATACACTGAGAGCATTAGTCAAGAACTTCCGAGATCATATTTCCTTATTTGTCTGTTTATGACTTTTTAAAAAATACCATGAATCTTTTTCGCTTTAGTCATCGGGATTTTTAAATTGCAATAGTAGGAGAGACAAGTTTTTACACTAGTTTTGGTTTGCATTATTCTACTAAACATCAATTGGTGTAATCAATGTAATAAAACTCTCGATCTGACCTTTACTGGAAACACATTAAAGATACAAATTATCTATACTACACTGCACTATGCCGATGAAAATATCTTTTCAATATTGTTATCAGTAGAATGATTGAAAATGGCAACAGCGAGTACACAGAATTACACGGTACATGTGCAATCAGAAGTAGACAGGTACAATACAAAACTTACCTTATTGTAGTAGAAACTTTGTCAGGCTCACAAAGGATGTCTAAAGATATACAACACATATACATGAAGTGAAGATAACGAACAGTGACAAATCGCATACATCCTATAAAGAATACAAAACTAAGAGAAGGGAAAACAGGGACCACCAGAAACACCAGAGGTGGAATCGGGTGTCTAGAAGCAAACATCTTTCAAAGACCCGACACACAAACCGCTAGTCCTATATCTTGATCAGTAAATCAGTAGAGAGGGGGTAGCACTAAAATGACCAACGACACAAACAGGTCAAACGAAACTTCTTCGGGATAAAAACAAAAAAGTTGACATAAGATGGCTAACGATAGAAAAGAAAAAAGAAGCACTACAACTCCACTAAATCTACATTGCATTTACACTGTAAATCACAGGCTTCCTGGTTGTATATGGAGCAAATTAGGACATGTCTTATGCGTCCAATGCGCTGTTTCACAATATACAAAGTAGAAGCGATAGACTTGATTAATTTGTGATAGGTTGGTGTTGCCAGGTTTCGTCGGTCTCGTTTCAGTCCGCGTTTTGCAAATTCTGTGGTCGTTGTGAATTTCTGACTTACAAATACAACCCTGTTCTTGGGTCGGATACTCTCTGATACGTTTCATGCCAGTAACTGTTGTTGGGCCGGTCTTTGCATGCTAATTTTGGTTAAGGATTGTTCCGTTTGTCTCATAAAATTGTAGGACTCGTGATGGGTTTGGCTGGTCAGCAAGGGATACTTATTTCTTGTGGGCACCTGTTCCTATCTATGGATCCGTGGTTCCCTACTCTTACTTTTGTATTCTTTATGGGACTGATCGTTATTTTCACTTCTATATACAACACAACTTAGAATTCCTTTAAAGGAACATTAATAAATTCGATAAAACATGTCCCCATAAATCACAATGTATTTGTTTCGTTAACTGATGCTACTCAAATTCCAAACAGCACAACTTGACCTTAACAAATATGATATAAGCGTAAAGCAAACAGTTAAATAATACTCACATTTGTCAGATCCAAAATCCTTTTTACATTTTTTATCGCATGAATCATCATTCAGTCTTGATGGACAGGAGCCTTAAACATAAAGAAGCGAAACAATATTTGCACAAATACATGTAGCTGTAGTCAAACAAACACTTAAATTCGGTTATGAAGAGAATAAACAAACTGACAGGAAGATATAGTATTTAAATAGGTTGAGTATAAACTACTAAATACCCGTATAAGTGGTGAATTTTAATACAATTTGTAATATCCACAACTCTTAAGATACAGCAATGTTTTTTTTTTTAAACTTCTATGCAGTTTTACATGCATGAATTTCCAACTCACAAACACCATGCAAATCCTCGTTCCACAGGCAGTAGAAGGAACAGCGCACTTCTTTTATAACATCCGAGAACTTATCGTAATATGGACAGTAACCTAAAGGAAAGTCAATGTGAAAAGGTCAAATAAACAGAGTGATCCGTAGTCAAAGGCATTATGTAAAAAATGTCCTAAAAATTGTCCGAAAGCATTTAACCTATAACGATAACAACATTTGCAAAATGCTGATTTTTAATTATTCAACTTTGAAGACTGTTGAAACTCTTATAACATCAACTTATTTGTATCGATACACATATATCTGTTATGTCGCTTTTGGTCTAACTTTGCGACTGTATAAGTGTTTATATCCGGAGGGCTAGACATAGAGCTGATCGAAATAAAATCGTTGCAACGTTTCTATACGCCTGATCCCATTTCTGGTAAGTCAAAGGGATTCCTATTTTCCTCTCTCTAAATTCTGTATTCCTTATAGGAATTGTGACATTTGTCATTGCTTTTTATCTTCACTTGTCCATGCAAGATCAACAAGATAAATTGATTGATTGTATATTGTTTAACGTCCCTCTCGATAATGTTTCACTCATATGGAGACATAACCAAGACCGGTGAAGGGCTTCAAATTAGGTCTATCCTCGCAGATGTGGAGGACTATTTAGGATGCCGTATCTACTGTGACACAGAACATCCGTTTTTAAGATCATTTTCTAGGACCGTGACATTCACTCCTGGTGTCGAGCGTTTGGAGATGGAACTGTCACTACCCTCCGAATGCGGGGCAAACGCTCTACCTCTAGACCACCGCGGCGCCATACGGAGGCTTAAAATAAAAATTGATTTGTTTGATGTACTCCAACCGACCCGTGAAATTTGTCCCGACCCAATCGTTTTTTCCACACTTCGAAATTTTAAAATTCTTTTGGCTCCCTGGAAAGTAGACATTCTTCAAATTAGTTTTAAACTTGATGCCTTTGGGGGGAGGCTAGTTGTTTACAGAATTTTCGTTACACTGTATCAAAATGTTCTTTGGGCGTCTTTCGGTTCTACTTTCACTTTGATAATGACCATTTGTTATACCGGGAACTTTTCAAACACTGAACGATCAAATATACCGCATCCCTACTCCAAATTACCACATTATCTACCAACAAGATGGAGGAAGAACCTACGAACTCCCCTGTCGAGGCTTGATCGTATTTGTGTACTAAAGTTTGAAAACCATGTTACTTAAATAAAAAATCACGTGAGATAGCGCACCAAAATTATGGAGGACCACGAGTCTAAGTTCAAGTTGATGGTCTATATATATTTCTGAAAAAGCACGCATATTTTGATATGGGATTATTTAAATGTTATGACGATTTAATAAGTGAAAGACACTTTTACTTTGCTCTTAAACTGAGACACACGAATGGAACATGATCGTCACAACAAACTGAACGATGCGGAGAAGTCGGCATCAAAATTATATTGGGCAATATCAAAACTGATTGTAAATTGCCGTCATCATGTAATTCACTTGGATATTCATGGATCACACTAAAGTGTTTAAGTGATTACTATTATGAATGTCAAACCACAAATAGAAGAATCAATCGATGGTAATAAAAAGGGGTATTGATTTATTTATTAACAGCTGTAGAGGTCCTCATCCGCGACGAATACAAAACGTCCAGAGAAAATTTCAAAAGCTATTGGAAGATGTACGTGTATGATATACAAAGTGTACACAATTAATGTTCTATACTCTATTCTGTCTGGCAGCGTTATGTGTTTAATGAAAATATCAGTAAATTTGTAAATCTGATTTTCATGACATTAAAAAAAAATTTAAATAGCGACCTAACTACCCGACTTGAAAATGTGAGTCGGAGTACACCAAACAATTTTTTTAATGATGGCCTGAATGGCAATTAGCAATATTTTGTTTTTTAAATGAAAGTTTAATGCAGTAAACCCAAGTAGATACAAAACGAAAGTAGAGCATTTGCATTAATTTTATCTATCTTTACATTTCGTTATATTTACAATTATAATTGATATTTATATGACATAAGCAAACTCTTGACTTGTCAACTCTCTATTTTAATGTATTTAACCTCAAATCTGCATATTTGAAGAGAGGTCAATATATTCATTAGACATACAAATAGAAAATGCGATGAAACTTTTACATATTATAAACGTTATAGAGAAAGATACCTGTATCATAATTTACATGATTTACTAATCATGGTTCTTGAGATTTATTAATTTTGTACCTGGGGTAATCCATTTCCACTGTACACAAACTTCCATTTCCTTATGTTGATCATCGGGAATGCAGTGATTAACGACGTGTTCACCTGTGCATGTTATTTTGTCCTTGTTTGTTCTGTCCAGTTTATAAGTCTCCAAACACGATGTGGTGGTGTATCTGTAGGATACACATTGTGAAGTATGTAAGCTAAAGATGCACAACAAAGTCACGAAAACAATCATATTGGTCACACCAGACAAACCAGGGGATTGGGATTCCCAAAGTATTCTAAATCGAAAGTAGAAATACATATTCATAGCAACTCTTGCATCAAATGCACATCCATGAAGTCTCAAAACTATGTAATGTTTATAGTATAATACTATAGATAAAACCTCAAACAGATCACATACAGCAGACAAGATATAAACATTTCACCATTAATTGGTATTCAGTTCGTCGCTTCAATGGTACTAGATAGATACATACTACAGTGTGGGATTACTGCCACAATTTTTTTAAATTTTTTTTTTAATAATTTCATCATTTATTAAAAAGTATACATACTATTTGGGATAAAATATCCTCGGATACTCCCTCTTAATTCTCACCAATGATGGCAGGGGCCCATTAGATTGAATGTATTTTATTATAATATTATTTTGTATAAGGCATATATATAATTTATATGAAAATACATAATATCAAATATTTTTTTACTGCCACAAAGTTAATTTTTGGAAGTTGATTTTATCAACTCCTCTATGCAGCCATTCGGCTGAAAGTGGTGTGGACGTTAGCACAGGTGTAATTTTCAGCGCTAGCAGCAAATACATGTAGTTCGTTAACCGTTTACGTTCTGTACGTTTAATGCATTATTTTGTAAATTAAAAAAACCTTTTCTAACGTCGGTCAATTGAGTATTTGAATTGAAAAACGACCAAAATATCCCTAGAAATACAATCTTATGTCAACAGCGATAGTTTACACAATTCAAAAATCCCTACACGCAGAGAGAATACATGTATCACCAATCAAAAAATTCAGTACAGGTCAAAAACACGGTCCGCAGACTGAAAGTCCACGATCTAGCGTAAGCAAAGAAAAAGGTCGGTGTCTTTAAAATTGTGGTTTCTGCGTATTCTATAGCAGTTACATGGATTTTTAGAATCTGAGATGCACATACATGTACACACACGGGTCCACAATCTGGACATCAAACGATCGGCAGTGATAGAAGCGGCAACTGATTTACATGTGTTACATGTACATATGTAGCGTCAGATTGAAGCGAACCTCGCCATGTTCAATGTTAGGGTGGCTGCATTCATTGTCCACTTTAATGATAAAACTTCTGAGCTTGACAGTAAATTTATTTTAATCCTTTAGAATGGAAACAACCAGTCATGCATTTTAAACTTTTTCAAACTTTTAGTTGTAAATTTAAGCAAATAGCGATAAACAAATATGTTGTTTTCAAGACAATTTGTCATAAGTTTGACAATAAAAACACACGCCTTAGAATTTCAGTTATTTTAAATACGCATTTTGATACACTTTTCCCGTGGGTCGCAACCAAATTCTTAAACTACAAGCGTTACCTGATTGACAGATAGAGCACGTGTACCTCGTGCGTAACCATAGAAATTAGAAAATCGGTACATATAGTGAATAAAATGTCAATTTCGTTTTCCTTTGCTAAGTATAGAGATTCAATGATTTTAATTTTTTTTTTTTTTTTTTTTTTTTTTTGCCTTTTATATTCATAATGGTGAAATAACTTTACATATCATTTGATAAATTGATGATCAATTAGACTTTTGCATTATTCATTGTTTAGAGCTACTTGTACTCATATTCTATATATGCACTTCTCTATCGATTCACGTAATCTTCATTATTTATACACAAAGTTGAACCCATCATTTACCTTGTTTAAATTGCTCAATATTGTTAAATAAAAAACTAGGGAATTAAAGAAAATAAATTTCTTGATATTCTGTTCATCATGTTAAATTATATCAAAAAGGTTTATTGATGTACATGTATGTATCAATTACTGAAAGTTTGTTTTTCCTACAAAGTCGTTGATTTGTTACATTTTAAAATACACATTGAATTCTTTCTACGAATTAAATAGATGAAACAAATAGTCGCAGTCGACTATTTATCCCGAAACGAGGTCTTTCATGCAAACACCATAACAATTAGCTTCACGAAGAAAAGGTAAGAGAATATCATTAAATCATACACATGGACGAAGACCAAGTAAAGGTGTTTAACCTGGCCAAAGAGACAATCATTTCATTATAACTGACCAAGCCGGTTGTGGAAAGACTTACATATTCACTAACATCATTAAAACTTCCAGAGCATTTCGCTGTTTTTCGTAGTTGTTTTGTGGTAGGTATATTTTCATGGAAATCCGGAAGAACCATGAAAACACAATTGCTCCACATAATATTCGTATTTCAAAAGACGTGACTCTATTTGAACAAAATATTTCACCAAGCTTTATCGTTCCACGAGTTCAGATCCAAATTCGATCATAAAAATGAAATAGCATTATTTCTGTGGGTAATTGATGCAAGGTGAAGATAACGAACAGTGATCAATCTCATAACTGATAAAAAGAATCAAAACTTTATGTTATAAGATTAAACAAATATGCCATCAAGAAGCACTTGTGCATGTATCGCAAACATACATGTATCTTGTGTACAGTGTGCATAATAATGATGATAATAATAAAAAAAACAATTACCCTCTTCCAATCCCCAACCCCACTCATTTTAGAGCATAATCAAACATTGTTCCGCCTTGATCTGACCTTCAGGTACAGTGTATACAATTTGTTATCACCATCTGCTCCAAATCATAAGCAACAGTCAACAATGATCAGATATGTCGATATGTTTCCAATACTTTTTCCACAGATTGGGTGTTTAAATTTTTCTTTTATATCCAAATCTAACTAACCATTTTAACTTTTATTTTCTGACAGTCAGGACCCCAAAGAGAAATTCCTCATATTTCAATGCTCTAAGCCTAAACTTACCCGACTGTTTCTACACAATAAACAGGCGTCTTTTTACTATCATCGGTATTCTCTTAACTTTTCTTGCATCTAATGGTATTCGGAAACCTCTTCTTGGTTTTTTCGTTCTAAAGATAATGGGCTGACACAGAAATATATAACGCCACACCCTCCGTTCTAAAGATAATGGACCGGCACAGAACTATATAACACCACACCCTCCGTTCTAAAGATAATGGGCCGGCACAGAACTATATAACACCACACCCTCCGTTCTAAAGATAATGGGCCGGCACAGAACTATATAACACCACACCCTCCGTTCTAAAGATAATGGGCCGGCACAGAACTATAGAACACCACATCCTCCATTCGTAGTAGGTGGTGATGGATTCATTGAATAGTGTTTCACGTCCTTCTCGAGAATATTTCACTTATATAGAGGCGTCACTATTGCCGGTGAAGGGCTGCAACATTTAGGCCTATGATCGGCGCTTATGGGCATTAAACAGAGGGATCTTTATCGTGCCACACATGCTATGACAAAAAATTATTGCGCACCAATTAGCGATACACTTAATCCAAGAATCATCAGTAGATTTAGAATGACCGTTTTATTCAGTTGGTAGTTGTTCAATCAATAGGATTTCTCGGCGAAGTGCAGATTTTTTCAAAATGTCACCGGCTGAATTGCACATTATATTCATCTTTTATGATTGGTAATATGACATTTCAAAACCGGTTTCTTTGCGATATTTGTGTATTCCATTTATATAAAAACATTGAATTTTAATACTCTATCAAAAATACACCCGAAATATTCAAATATACAAGGAGGGGGAATGGGACCTGGAGTCCTGTGCACAAGCATCTACATGTATGCTTTTAATTGATCAAGATATTTT
This sequence comes from Ostrea edulis, assembly GCF_947568905.1. Taxonomy (NCBI): domain Eukaryota; kingdom Metazoa; phylum Mollusca; class Bivalvia; order Ostreida; family Ostreidae; genus Ostrea; species Ostrea edulis. The sequence goes on from NC_079164.1 coordinate 4,527,135, forward strand.
AAATATCTTTTTGGTGTTATGAAATTGATCACTGTTTATTATCTTCATCTTTTTCATGTGCCAAAATAAGACCACGTTGTTATTTTTGTAGATTGAGAAAAAAATCGTAGCTGTATTTTACTATCATTTGTTGATGCCTATGAAGTTACGTACATCAAGAGTTTCCTAGATGATTTGCGTAGAGCTCAAGGAATTGAATTGCAAATTTTAAGTAAGATCACACACAATTCTAAAGATAAAGGATAAGTAAATATTTGAGGTTTAAGTACAAGTCCTTGCACTTTAAGCGATGAGGATTTGTTTAGTTGTTTTATAAGAGACATTATTTGTCGAAATGCGCATCTGGTGCATCAAAAGTGGTACCGGATCAGTTTTACATTATGACCCCTGGGAAGAGGCCTCTGCTGGTGGACTGTTAGTCCCCGAGGGTCTCTACAGCCCAGTAGCTAAGTACTTCGTCACTAGCTTGAAAATACGGATGTATATTTTTAAAATTGCTGTTATAAAATTTAGAAATTCATTTCAAAAATAAGGATTATCTCCCTCATGCATAGCTCTTATCCTTGGACGAATTTGGCTCCACTTTTTTGGCACGCTGTTTTTGGCTATATTTAGCTCTAAAACTTCATAGTTGTTTCGGATTTCAAACATTTCGGTTGAGCATCACTGAAGAGACATTATTTGTCGAAATGTGCATCTGGTGCATCAAAATTGGTACCGTATAAGTTTTACATTGTGTAAATCATATCAATCTTTATGATGAATTGTAGAAAAAAAATTTAAAAAAACTAGAATAAGCCCAACAATTATTAAGTTATGTGTGGAATTTTTCATACATGTTCTTGTGCAAGAATATTATTGTAGTGACATATTTTGACAAAATGAACAATTTCAAGAGTAAACACTATGTTGGAGAGTAAAATACAATCCAGACAAGGTGTTCATTTACCAGTGACTATATGTACGTAGACATAAACAATTGCGCATTGACTTTTATACGTTTATCACTTTTGAGTGTACTTCTCTAGTCTTATTATTTGGAATAATTCTCATCTGGTGTCAATCTTCATAAAATCAACTCCCATCATTACTTTCAGTACTTTGATATTGTTATGTCTTTCACATCAGACAAACGTACATAAATTAAAGCCACCTTGAAAATCATGGAATTTTTGAGAATTTCTTATATCTAGCTTTATCCGATTTATGACTGCCAATGACAGTTAAAAGGGGTATGCAAAAAGTATAATCAATTACGGATACTGTGCATATGTGAATGATAAAAACAAAATGACCATTTTTATCTGGACGCTTCAATAACTTGTATCATAAGTGAAAACTGGATCATTTCATAGAATGTTTGATACTCATCACATGTGGAGGATATGTACAATCAAAATTACTTTATTTAGTCAAAAACTGCAGTTTTAGTAGAAAGCAATCTGAAAATTTTTAAAATACCAGCTGTACTTAAACCCACGATCTACTATTCAGTATTTCAACTAGGCGATGATTTTTAAATTGAATAGACAGATAGTGTTGATATCTATATTTTCTTCTATGTTTTAAAATAACGTCGACCATTATAACGATGTAGAGTACCTCCTTAACAGAGTGACCTACTGCCATTGAGGAAAATGAAATGAATAAAAACAATATCATATTTGCAAGCGTTATCCCTAGATATGATAGGTAGGAGCAACGGAATAACGTGACATAATAAGAATTCCATGTATTTAATTACTCCCTGGATACTTATCACTTATCTAGTTTGTGTATCAGTCGAATTCAGGTGACGAGAGTTCTCTCCAGGGAAATGGATGTATCTCAAAATTTGCGTACTGGCACGTTTCTTACGGATTTCAGAGGTAGACCAAAAAATACCAAATATTCATTAAAGATGAAGATAATGAACAGCGATCAATCTCATAACTTGCATACACAAGAATAAAAACAACTCAACTACGTAATGATGAAATTATATTTATTTCCCAAACTCTTAAATGCAATCCTTCACGTAGAGGTTTCCTAATGACTTCATTAAAATCATGTGGAATTATAGTATTCACAAAACGAAGCTCCATGTTGAGAAATCAAACACTGTATGGCACCAAAAGAAATTCTAACTAAACAAAAACAAAACATACGAATATAGCTAGAGCACTTTATTCCAATGGCATGTGCAAATTTAAGATACTCCCCCGCTTCAAATCAAATTCAGATTGCCGTGCTAATATATTTTCAAATACAATAGAACATTCACATTTATGAATCTAACACTGCCTTAATTTTTACACAGCAATTCATATTATTTCAAAACTTTATAATTCTCATTTCACACAACTTAGCCTATACACATGTAGTACTGTATGTTGTGTTAGTCTCAGAATCGTAACTAGTATAATGTGTTACATACTATGTTTAAATGACATATAGTACTGTATGTTGTGTTAGTCTCAGAATCGTAACTAGTATAATGTGTTACATACTATGTTTAAATGACATATAGTACTGTATGTTGTGTTAGTCTCAGAATCGTAACTAGTATAATGTGTTACATACTATGTTTAAATGACATATAGTACTGTATGTTGTGTTAGTCTCAGAATCGTAACTAGTATAATGTGTTACATACTATGTTTAAATGACATATAGTACTGTATGTTGTGTTAGTCTCAGAATCGTAACTAGTATAATGTGTTACATACTATGTTTAAATGACATATAGTACTGTATGTTGTGTTAGTCTCAGAATCGTAACTAGTATGATGTGCTACATATTATGTTTAAATGACATATAGTACTGTATGTTGTGTTAGTCTCAGAATCGTAACTAGTATGATGTGCTACATACTATGTTTAATTAAATAACATACGAGACTAAAATTTCCTGTACAAAGTCGAAAAGTTCCAAAATATCAGAAATTGTATTCAAAAGCTTAATTAGTCAAATTGTGTAACTAAAACATATAATCAAAATTGGTTATTTTGTAACTGAAAAATATATATGGGGTGGGGGGGAGGTATAACATGTATCAACAAAAATCAAGGTAAATATTACATTAACCCCTACCCCTGCCACCAATTTATATCGATACTATACATATTAACATATTCTTAATCAACATATAGTGAATGATTTCCGTAAATGGAAATCATTTAGGCGACCAAATGATTAATCATGTTCAAAGTTGTTTCATCATAGCTTCGTTATTCCAATGTCATATTCAACTCTACACTTTCCTCATATTGTTCTTTAATTTTAGAATATGATCATATACATGACAAAAAATATAAATAAGAATAATGGGTTGATTACACCTGGACATTTCTTGAAAAATCAAAATATATATAACTTCGAACAAGTTTGATTTGAACAAATTTTTAAATGCATAATACACAAAAGGTTCGAACACAGGATCCAACAACTTTCAAGGTTCTGAAATATGATTACCAGTAATGGATGGCAATTGTCACTTTCAGTATTTAAATTTTTTAATTATAAATATATAAATACATGATAAAGATACATGTAATATGAAAATAACAGGTCCATTTTGGAGGACACATATCATTAACTTGCATTTATCAGTATTACCCCATTTTATTTCCCCTGGATTAAATTTACCTTCTTTGCACCTGAAAGTGATCGTTGACTCCATTATGTTTCTAATTACATTCTATCTGGATATATAACAAACACACACTGACCCATTAAATCTACATGTTAAACTACAATAAGCTCTATTCTAAAATAGTTATATGTATCTATTAAATCTACGTCAAACTACAATAAGCTCTATTCTAAGAGTTATATGTATTTATTAAATCTACGTCAAACTACAATAAGCCCCACACCATGAACTACAATAACACCAGGACTACAGGCCACAATGCTCACCTGTGTAACACATACAGAGCTGTAACTCACAAACTTGGAACACTAAGAGAATCCCAATAAAAAGTCAAGGTCGGTCATTAGACAACTATATACACATGAATAAACTGTAATGAATTAGTTGTGAATGGTCAGATTCTAAAACAATTGCTTGAATTCTAGAGTCTTCTCAGTCTGTCACATCTCATACAAATCAGAATACATACAACATTAACATACTTGGATATCGTTTGTCAAATTGTAGTGTTAAGTTGTTGATGAGAAAACTGACACAAATCATGTGGAAACCTTTATCATGATCATCACATTCCCAACACTAAAGCATGGACTGAACTCAATTAAAACTACACCATACAAAACATTAACAATTGTCAAAGGTCCATTTCATTTAGCTTCATTAAATTCTCATGTATATATTATTCTGGTTTAACTGGAGAACATGTCCACACTATATATTGTACAGATGTTCTAGTCGCCCCAGCATAGCACACTTATTTAAATCACTCCAAGCTGGCAAAGGCATCACTGACCATGATTTCATCAAAGTAGAATCCCCTTTACATACTGACTCAGTAATCCAACTTTAGAAGTAGTCAATATATAGAATCCTCTTTAGATATTGACTCAGTAATCTAACTTTAGAAGTAGTCACTCATATGGTTTTAAAAAGGTAAAAAAGTAAATGCATGTATAATGTGAAAAGTAATTGTGTGAAGAATAAGTTAACACACATACAATAGACAGCCAACAGACTAATGTCGATCAGAGTTAAATAAAAACATATATACATATATTGCAAACTAATGATTAGAGCTGCCTTCATATTGGGACTGATTTGAATGCAAGGTGAAGATAACGAACAGTGATAAATCTTGAAATAATGAATTTTCAAATGAAACTGTAAGCAGTGGATCAATTGTACTAGAAACGAGTTCACAGCATCACCACACAACAGTATCTTTAACACTCAGGGCCCGGGGTTTTTTGGTTGTTGTTGTTTTTTGAGTCATTGTGCAAAATTTGCATTTTTTGTAGCACCATCAACTCAAAAATCTCTCAACATACATACATAATTAAAAATCACAAAACAATCCAAAGAAAATTGAAAAGATGTTTGTACAAGCATACCTGTACATGTATATGTTAAGACTACCATTAAAATGTAACTAATAGTGTTGTCTTGCTGGATTTACAAGACAAAGAAAATTGCTTAAAATGTATCCATGAAAAATTGTTTTAACAAATACATGTATTATGAATACCATTAGAAGAATATATAATGATTTTTTAAAACTTCCTTGCAGCTTATTAAAGTCCAACTCATGCTTATGTATTCAAGTCTGGGTAGTGAGATTACTTTTAATCAAGGTCAGCTTTATTGAGTTTCCGTTTACATTTCAGATTATATCACTGTTTATCAAACTCTAATTTACTGGATTTAATACGACTTATTACCAAAATTTAGCCTGGCTACTATCGAAATAAAATCCTAACTTAAAACATTGCATTCAGACAAGTTTGATCCCCAGTGGTCAGGTAGCTCAGTTTTTCTATGAAGTCCCATAGAGACCTTGACCTTTGGACCCTAAATTCAATAGGGTTTTTCTTTTCTTGATAACAATGCTACATCATACTGTTAACAGAGCACCTGACTAGAGATTCAGAGGGCTCGGGTTTGAGTCCTGGTCTGGTCTGTTGGATTTTTTCCCTTCCCATTACAATTCTATCATCAGCACATGTATTATTTTTTAAAATTCTATCATGACTAATATAACAAATATCCATAATACTTTTGGAAATTCCGTGAGTGTCTTAGTAGACGAAATCTGTATAATATATGACAAGCACCGGTATCAACGCCATCTTGTGGTTATCAGTCTGTTTTGATCACCAGTGACCAGATAGCTCAGTAGCTGGAGTATGTCACTGGACATTCATTGGTCCTGTGTAATCAATCACTGTTGGAGTTATTGTACTATCACTCCACTAGCTGCAATAATGTAGCCCTCTCTGATTTTTTTGATTTTTTTTTTAGGGAGGGGCTACAACTCCTTAGGATCTCTGTAATGGTGCAAATGCGGAAGTGATTCACTCCCGCAACATTTGCGCTCATTCTAAACATTTCCTGACTTTCTTTACGTAAATAAAATTATATTCTATGTTTCTTAGTCAATATATAAATTTACAACCTGCAACTTAAGATTTGTGAGGCTCTATTCTACCGTTTTCAACAATTTCGATAAATTCCAATTTCTCGATTCATATTTGTGCGCCATGTTTGATATACTGAAGTATAAACTTCCGATTGTCAAGTCATTTGCATATGCAGTATTTACATCAATGGACAAGTATGGAGGTGAAAGCTATTTCATCGGTATTGAAAAGGTTTGAATTTAATATAAAGTTAAAAACCGAACAGCAGAGTGTAAATTCTTTCTGCAACAATATGATTTTCCTTTCTTTGTCGAAGTGGCTCAAGTAACTTCACATTTTCGCACTGATTGTCAATGTTTAGGTTTTTCATTAGATCCACCTACGAGATCTCGCGATAACAAGCATGGCGGAGCAGACGAAGAATTTTGCATGCTGTACATTATATTTAATGAATAACACCTTTATTAGACATGCCCGAGCACAAAGTTGGTACTCCTTTTGGTGTAAACAACATTTGGGACTAATACATAGAGTTTATTATCGGTTATTCATAAAATTATTTTGCACCATTACGGAGATCCTATGGAATTGTAGCCCTATCCCGAAAACGTCAGAATTTTAAAAAATTGGATAGAGCTACATTATTGCAGCTATCACTCCACTACATCAAACTCTCTCAATAAAATACTTACAAGTATATGTGTGACATGTATCAACATTACGACCATTTCTGTACAAAGTTTGTGAATGTTGTCCATTTGTCCTTCACCCACTGCTTCCTCTGAATGTTCTCCCACCTCCTCACTATCTCCCTGTAATCCTCGCTATATTTCCCCCTTACATCTAGTCTATTTACAGCGTCTATAAACATTTCTAATAGTCTTATATATCCATCCACAGATATTTCCTCTGGATTTTGAATTTCTCTACTCAGTGTGTGAACTTTATACACTCTCTCTACATCATCTCCTACCCCAGTGTCTGTGTCATTGACCATTTGACCCCAGCCAGACTTTGGTCGATGTTCCTCACCAAGTGACAGTTGTAGAATGGCGTACATAACAGGGATAGATTTTTTGGATTCAGAGTCAGGGTCAATGGCTGAATGGTACTCTGGTGGTAATACTGATTTTACTGAAGCCTTTTTTGATTCATCATGGAAGTAACTGTCTGGATTATCCACATACATCTTCACAACATCGAACAGTATCTTTCTCGCTGGTCCTGTACACATGTAATCCAAAAGTTCCTGTAGCTCACTCCAGCCACCTTCTCCTGTAAATATCAAACCTTGAAATTAACTCTAACACAAAGTTAGGCAAGAGCCCATGGGCAGTATTCAACCAGGGCATACAAATAGTGATGTACTCAAATGTAGTGAGAAATGCGAGTATGAAATCAACAATTGTGAGTAAATGTTTAAATGAGTCACTGTCTAAACACTATTTGGTAATGTTATCCTTCAGAATAATACATTCAATTTCATTGGTCGAGGGCCGGTCACATGAAGGGAGACAATTTGTGATGTCTCCCTCGCGTGCTGGGTGACAACAGTGGTTTCTCTCTTTAGAAGATAATTTTTTATAGCACAAGTGTGATAGTTCTATTTCTAAAAAACTAAATAAAACAAGATGTGTTTGTGAAACACCAATGCATCCGATAATGGCCAATTCCGAAGATGGCCAAGGTCAAAAGGGCAAATAAAAAGTAGGTCAAATTCCAAGGTCAAAGAGTCAAAAATGTTGGTACCCACAGAAAGGTCTTGTCACAAGGAATACTCATGTGAAATATCAAAGCTCTATCACTTACTGTTCAAAAGGTATTAGCAAGGTTAAAGTTTTCGAAAAGTAGGTCAAATTCCAAGGTCAAAGAGTCAAAAATGTTGGCACCCACGGAAAGGTCTTGTCACAAGGAATACTCATGTGAAATATCAAAGCTCTATCACTTACTGTTCAAAAGTTATTAGCAAGGTTAAAGTTTCAGACAGAATTACAGAATGACAGACAGGACAAAAACAATATACCCCCCGACCTTCGATCTCGGGGGCATAAATATGCGGGATCATTAATCAATTGATTTTAATTACGACTTCAGTGTCAACATTAACAGTCAAAATTTCAAATAAGAAAACTATTCCCACTCTAATACAATTTTTCATTTCGCTCGTATGTTTACGTTCTTGTTTTGAAATGCGTTACGAAATTTTTATGCTTGACAAGTCACAATCAAAAGGTTTTGCTTGTTTAACTTTCTATAACATATACATTTAATAAAACTAAGACATTGAGTGTAAAACAATGTATTGCATGTAGTTGAGGGTAACATTGATTTCACCCCTCAAAAACCATTAAAAATCTATCAGAATTTTCTGCATAAAAGTTGTCACTAATTTGTTGATAAAAAATATTAGTATGGTTCAAGTCAATGAATGTTTGATATCTTTTAAAAACAGTCGAATTCTTCAGGATAAAACTATTATGGGCTGTTTAGCCCTTGGGCAATAACCCTTCTAAGACTTGAGAATTTGTGATGTCTCCCTCCTAAACAGTCCATACTCGGGTATGTTATGGCAGGTCATACTCCATTAAAGCACGTACATTAATAGTTTTTAAAATCCTTCCTACACAGAGAGAGGGAGCTAATAACTTTTAAAAACTATTTTGGTTGTTTATATTGAGAACATTTGTATCATAACAACATGACAAACATGCGCTTCCTTATGACGTCATTGCATGACTGTTAAAAATAGATCATGGATGTACCTTAATAGAAAATGGAAAAGTAATACACTACCCCTAAATTTATTGCCTCGTTCACACAGATGCGCATTAAATTTTACTTTGCATTAAATTTGATGTGAAGTAAAATAATGCGCATTAAATTAATTCGAATTAAATAGCGTTCACACAGCAGTAATATTTAATGCGAAGTAAACTAATGCGCATTAAAATCTCCGTGTGAACGCAGTTCAAATTTAATTCGCATTAACTTATGTTTAATGCGAATTAAATTCTTCGTGTGAACAAGGCATAAACATTAGTCTAACTGGCGATAATGACAGTAAACCATCCATATCTTGTCAAGAGTGCTGCTAAATTCCTACTGTTTATAGCGACAAATGATTAAACATTTAAACACGAAACCATATAGTCTATGTTTCACATTTTACACTGATGCTTGGCTGTTTTCATATCAGACGATTCTATCAGCAATTTCCGTGTATGACCCTTCACACTGTATAACAAGAGTACCGCAAACGGTACAAAATACGCCCGTGAAATGCTTATACATAGGGTGTTTTTCTTGTGCTATAATTTGTATAACTTTGCTTCACGTTTTATCAGCCAACATGAGGCTGTGACAAACTTTTATATGAACAAAGGGTCTTAGCTTAAAAATCTAGATTTCCTCAAAATGGACCAAATTCAACAACCTGTAATTTTTTCAAAAATGAAAGACAATCAAAATCCTTCCACATATACACATCTTCAATACCCATACAAACACTCCACAAAACAAGAGATGTTTGTAAAACATATATGCCCCCCATGGTGCAAAATTGAAAGGGGTTATATACACCCATCATTTAATTGATAGTAGTATCATCAATTCAAAATATTGAGCAGACAATATCTTCCTATGTCTAGAGTGAATTGACCATGTGACCTAAAAACCAATATGGGTCATCTACGTATTATGCTGTACCAGTGTACCAAGTTTGGTGTCAATCAAGCAAATAATTATTAAAATATAGGAGACAATATATTACTATGTCCAGTTCAACAACTGACATTGACCTCAAAATCAATATGGGTCATCTTCTCCTGAAGATGTACCAGTGTACTAAGTTTAATGTCTGTCAAGCAAAAGGGTTATCAAGATATTGAGTGGACGGTATATTACTATGTTCAGTTTGACTTTAGACCATGTGACCTCAAAATCAATAGGAGTCATCTCCTCCTGAATATACACCACTGTACCAAGTTTGATGTCTGTCAAGCAAAGGGTTCTCAAGATATTGAGCAGACAGTATGTTCCAATGTCCAGTTTCACCCTTAACCTTTAAACATATGACCTCAAAATCAATAGGGGTCATTTTCTCCTGAAGATGTACCAGTGTACCAAGTTTGATGTCTGTCAAGCAAAGGGTTCTCAAGATATTGAACGCACAGTATATGCCTATGTCCAGTTTGACTCTTGACCTTTGACCATGTGATCTCAAAATCAATAGGGGTCATCTTTTCCTGAAGACGTACCAGTGTACCAAGTTTGATGTCTGTCAAGAAAAGGGTTCTCAAGATACTGAGCAGACAGTATATTTCAATTTCTAGTTTGACTCTTGACCTTTGATCATGTGACCTCAAAATCTTCTTTGAAGGGGGGCATTATAAGAAAGCTCTCACTTGAAAACTGTGGGAGGAGTAGGGCGGACAAATTATGTACCCTCCATATAATAATTATTTCCAAATAAAGGGGCAAAACTCCTGGAAAAAGGTCGAAATGGATCAAAATTGCATTATGATCTAGAGTGACCCACAAAGAAGCTACACAGCAAGTTTCAGCATATGTGAAAGGGAAATGAAATTATAAAGAGAAAACCCCGAACGGACGGATGGACGGACGGACGTACAGACATCGCTGTACCATAATACGTCCCGTCTAAAGACGGGCGTATAAAGTCTCTAAAGATACATGTATGCGGTGGGGTGTGTCACATTTGTATATTCATAATATCAATAAATTCTCAGCATTTCACATATATATTCCATATATCCCATGTCATACATTTCAAATACTCCACATATTGTCAATATTTACATATGGCACACTTTTACAAATTCTTTACATGTGTCAACTTCACTTGATGTATAGTTATGACATCATCAGTTTACTTTCATATTGATCAGACATAAATCAAACGACAGCAGTATATCATTTCATATTTCTTTGGATGTTAGTAGCTCCATTGTTTATCGTATGCATAAATAATATGCATAGATAAAATTTACATACAAGTATCGAGGCCCACAGGCCTTATCGGTCACCTGAATACTAGTGAAAAAGTATCACTACTTCAACAAGTTATGAAATCTAGAAAAATTTCCTGTTCTGAATATCTTAGCTAAATTCTGATGTTCAGCAACAGTATAAAACAAGATGTGTTCTTAAAACTTCATTGCCTTCAAAAGTGCATACACTGATGAAAGGCTTTAAATGATCGGTGTATCAACATTAAAACATCAAAAGATATGACTAATTTGGACTCATCCTCAAGTCTTAACCCAGTGTTATGAAATTCACCATTTTTTTTTTGTACATCCTTTTCTGCTATTCCTAAGTATGCATTTAGATTTTATTAAGAAATGAAACTTATAATTCTTTGTTTGATGCATGTATCAAACGAAACATTGGACGGAAAACTTCATCAATGCGCGTAGCGGATTGATGAAAAAGTTTTCCGTCCAATGTTTCGTTTGATACATGCATCAAACAAAGAATTATAAGTTTTATTTCTTATCATTTAATTATGTTTTTAAGATAGAAAAACAAATAGTTTTTCCCATCAAAAAGCTTGAATTAACATTTCTGAAATGGCGCATAGGAATACATATAGACAAGAATGAAAACAAAAACAAAACGACATGGCTGTGCATTCAGGTCAGGAACAGTTACTGTGCAGATTTAAATGGATTATACGCCAAATTAAAGGTGCAATGGCTAAAAGCTGAATTAAATATAAAGGAAGATAACAAGTGGTGACTGGATTTATGCTGCATCATGTTGGAGGAGACGTTGAACACTGGTTGTGTCGTTGGAACGGTGGAATGCAATTCGGCTCCATTTCAATATCGAGGAAAACATTCAAAACGCACTCATTGACTGATCCCCATATAACGCAGTTCAATTTCATTAATATTTACCAGATCAGAAGTCGCCACTTGCTCTGCCATGTTATCGATCTCGTAAAGCAGACAATTCATACCGGGAACTCGTGTAATCTGTCTACTTCTACCAGTAAGTGGTCTACGTCATCAAATTGACTATTCTGTCATGTCATTGCCTTTGTATGTTGTTTCTTTAAATTAATTTGTATTTTATTCATATCTTTAGTTGTGCTAATTTTTGATAGCAATGAAAAACAAAAATCAAATGCATTTCGTTATATATAATGCTTGTGTGGAAAATCCCGTTCTATAAATAGCGCTAAAATTAGAACGGGGAAGACGCATTCCGGAGAAAAGAAGTCCCGCGTGCTTAGTGCAGATGAACTCCGAACGAAATTTTGACAGAGAAATCAAACGAATTTTTCAACCAATCAGCATCGTTTATAAGTCATGACTTTAAAAGTTATTAAATGATTACATTATCAGCAAACTTACACATACATACTATATATTAATTTAAGTTTGGTGCCAACCTGGGGTCAGAACCCTTACTCTGGAGAAAACCAAACTTACAATTTTGGTAAAAGACTACATGTGTACCTGCTCTATCCATTTAGCACTATATATCAAATTTGGTCCTGCCCTGGGTATCATGAAATTACAATTTTGGTAGAGGCCTTCCTGCTCTACATCACTATGCATTCAGTTTTTCTTACATGTGTGTGGTACTTCATAAGAAGATTTATGAAAATTTGTCAGTTTTGGGCAGTTTTTGCCTCACCCCTATAAGGCCCTAGGGGTGCAGGAATTCTGAGATTTACAATTCATGTTTCCCTTGTTCCAAATATGTTTCATACCAAATTTGAAAAGAATTGAATTGATAGCTATCAAGAAAAAAATTAAAAATGTCTATTGTTCACACATAAAATAACTGACCATTTTGGCCCCACCCTGATACCAAAACCCCTACCCCTGGGATCATCAAATTTACAATTTGGCAAAGGACTACCTGTTCTTTCTAAATATCTATTTACTTTCAATTCATGTATTAACTGCACTAAAGATTGATTGATTGATGTTTTCCACCATACTCAATAATTTTTCAGCTAACTGATGGTGCCCAGTTTTTATTGGTGGAAGAGAGAACCCAGATACAATGTACAAGGGAAGACACCACCGACCTTCTGAAAGTAAAGTGGGAAAACTTTCTCACTTACCGGCGCGAGTGGGATTCGAAGATGTTATTTCACAATATTTACATTTGCCAATGCTCTTCTTTATATGACAGTACTAATGAAATTGATGTTCAATTTCGTGCGACATGAATTTGGTCACGTGATCAGTTTGTTCTTCCATATGAATACAATCACCGCTTCAAAAGTCAGTTCCTGTATTTTCACCTGGCTTCTTGCTTATGCAATGCAGTGGGGGATTTAGACCCCCCCCTCCCCCCCCCCCCCTCGCCACAAATTTAAACAAGAGGTACTGTGAGCAATGCTCACTAAGAATACCCCCCGCTTACCCCAATCTCCCAAACGGTGTTGGTAATAGGTATAAAATACGTCTTTTCTGGGTGTAAAAAACAAATGGCATGACAAACTGAACCATATTGCTACTTCGATGTCCAGTGCGCGTGACCTTCAACCTTTCGACCCCAAAATCGATAGGGACCATCTTCATCCCATGGGTAGTCCATCTATATGATATGGTGACGGTAGGTGGAAAGGATAATGCTTTAGAGCCCGGAAACCATTGCGTCTACAGACGGACGGACAGACAGACGGACAACCCGATTCCAGTATACCCCCCCTCCCCAACCACAACTTGTTGCGTGGGGTATAATAATAGAAATATTGTGAGTAAAATTTCAGATTGGCACCAAAAAAGGCTAAGCATTTTGGCTAATTCTTGACTTTCACACACACCCTTAGGTAAACCCTGGATCTGCCACTGCAATGACATCATAACAGAAATAAACGCAGCAGGATATTCATACAGTTTATTTTGTAAGCAAACAAGAATTTCATCTATTTATAAAAGAGAAACATTAAATATATATTGTTCTGTTGTTTCATTTTATACAGTTTTAAATACCATCTGCAACTTCTGCATGGCAAATTTATAAAATAAAGTTCTGATAATGGAAGCGAAAACATGTAGGCAGAGTTACATGTATAAGCCTACATGTATTTACTTCATGATGATAAGTTAACCTGTTGTTTCCTGGCAACTTCCATCACGGCTATGCGAGTACTCGGCATGATTATAAGCGAGGCTGGTTTCGAGGCTCGAAAAATTTACATGTTCATGCCAGGGTACCGGTGCGAGTCTTCATTAAAATCCTACAACAGAAATCTCTCAAGTGAACAAAAACTCCGTCAGTTTGTTTTTATTTTATTTTTATTTTTTTGCACACACTGAAGGTAAATAAAAGACGCAACCTACCTGCACTTGGTCTAAATCTGTCCTACTGTCTTCAATCGTCTCCTGCATGGCTACAACCGCGAGTCCTAACGATGAACATACCGTTGTTTCTTTCCAAAAACCCGACTAAGATCTTAACGTTAACTTGACCCATCATATCTCTCAGATCCTTTGAATTTCTGTCGAAATCTGTGATCAACAATTGCGTTTTCAACTTAGTAAGCTAGACCGACGCCAGTTTCTTCATCGCTGATCGCGATCAAATCACACCACGGATGTAGTTTACTCCGCTCTTCTTGTCATTTCAGTTAACTTTACGCTCTAAATTACCTTTATTTTTACACGTTTCGTCTTTTTTTAACATTTTCAATTAAATATCTATATCTTATATTCTCTTTGTTATTGTTCCTAATGTTTTATTCGCTAAAACTCTTACGAACTATATTTTGTGTTCTACGATCGTTATTTTGGTCATCTGCTACATAATCATGGAAGCCCTTTGGGCGTTATAGGATTTGATCATGTGACCAACTTCATGTCATATCCCAATAACATTAAAAAATGATATCTTATTTCTTAATTAACACAATTTTAACAAACTTGAATCTGCATTATGTCAGAAAGCTTTCATGTAAATTTCCACTTTCCTGGCCTAGAAGTTTTTGAGAAGAAAAATTTTAAAGATGATTGTCCCCTATATATGTGTATGTAAAACTTTGAGCCCCTATTGTCGCCCCATCCAACCACCATGAATTTAACAAACTTGAATCTGCAGTATGTCAGGAAGCTTTCATGTAAAAATCAGTTTTTTGGTAAATTTCAGCTCTTCTGGTCTAGTGGTTCTTGAGAAGAAGATTTTTAAATGACCCCACCCTATTTTTGCATTTTTGTGATTATCTCCTCCTTGAAGGGAGCATGGCCTTTTATTTGAACAAACTTGAAAGCTCTTCACCCAAGGATGCTTTTGGCCAAGTTTGGTTATAAGTGATTCTGGAGAAGAACTTGAAAATGTAAAAGGTTAACAGATGGACAGACGACTAACAACTGGCAATCAGAAAAACTCACTTTCAGCTCAGGTGAGCTAAAACCTCAATCTACGTCCTACCTTGTGACAGCCAGTACATATTTAAATGTCATAAAACACTCTAATGCTATGTAATCTACAAGATGTTAATTAAATCAAATCTGTTGATAAAATGGCTGAGAGCTGTTTTCAAACCTTCACACTCGAAGTTATATATGACATCACACATAATGCCGCATAAAATATTGAAAGTAAATATGCATATCACATGATTGAATTTCGTCAATTCAAACACGAAAACTATGTAAAATATTTCTTTTAAAACACATTTAAAGATATTTTAAGCATGCAAAGATTTAATTTTGCTAGAGAGATTCGAAAGTTTAGTAACATGTGATGTGTCCTTGTCAATCAGCCAGAGATCGACAAATAATCTATTGGTTCGGTAAAATCATGTTTAGATTATGAAAATACGAACCATTTACCTGTAAAGACCAGGTAAAAAGTAAAATTTAAAACAAATGAATAGAACTGGCCACTGATTTCATTAGAAAACTCTATGAACAAGTTATAAGGCCTATATACCAAGATTCTTACCCTGATCATGAGCCTGATGTTATTGGTTTTGTAGAATATTCATAGAAAGCTGATTTCCCTGATTTATCACTATCATTATGGTGAAAACTATTCAATATATCATTTCAAAATCAAAGTGATCAAAACAGACAGGTGGAGAGACAATTTGATTCCTAAACGAAAACACTGACCTACTTAAATTCCACGACAGTTTACATTTACCTATAATTTACTGTACAGATAGAGAATTAAGAGCCATTCTCTTAGTAGAAGACGATTAGCTATGATGACTATATATGCGCAAAATTAGAAAATGAAAAAGATTGTGTGTGCTTATCTTGTCTATTTTGTAATATATGATTCTAAAATAAAGGTATACCATTTATAATAGGATACGATTATGAAATATTCATCATCGGAACCCACTGCTCAAAGGCCGTAATTTAAGCGCCGAGCATAGGCCTAAATTTTGCCACCCTCACTGACAATGGTGACGTCTCCATAAGAGTGAAAAATTCTTCGGCGGGACGTTAAATGATAATAAATGAATCACCCCGTGGGTTCCAACGATGTCAGATATTGAAGATACTGACTTTCCCAGCATACTAAATGACTTCAATATGACCATCATTGGTATGTTACAGTTACAAGCAAGGTCTTCTTATGATGTTGAAATATAATTCACATACCTATGTTTAAAAAGATACGTTAAACGAGTGACAATGATGAATGTCCAGACTCTAGAAAATAGAGGTCCTCAATTGTTTTGAATCAAATGCCAAGGTCACGAGTCAAGGTCAAAATACTTGCTCATAAGTATAACTGTAAATTGTCAAGTCATGTATTAAGAAATGTTAGTTTAATAGATTATATACACGGTACTGGCATAACATTTCTTGCACATAGATAGTAAGCAGAGCTAATAATGAACTGCAGAGAGAGAGAGGGGGGGGGGGGGGGGGGTAATTCCTTAGGAATCAATGATAAATTACAATCTTTATGTATCCTATTTAGTTTATTTAACTTGAACAATTTTTAAGATCAATCATTCAATTTTAATGTCACACTTGATTGGCAAGGTGAAAAAATATACATGATAGCAGAGTTCTTGAAAAGTGTCGGTAATGTCGAATTATCCGATAAAAGCAGTAAATGTCCGACACGAGTTACTTAATTGTTGGTCCTGATGGCCGATATAAGATCGGGATCAAAGTCCGTTTTTTACCGGGAAAAATGGCGGCCATGTGGCCCATAAATTTTCAAACTGATGCTAAATCCGGCAACACATTGAAACGTAAACGTGAGGAATCAGTTGTGAGGAACTACGAGGAGAAGAGAAACTGATTGTGTCTCCGCCTGGCAATCTGGGAGACAATGGTTTTTGTTGGCAGCGTTTTTACCTACTGCTTGATGACACAATCTGCTCAAAGTCGAAACTGACGAAAGACCAACTACACTCGGGCTTAAGTGAGAGAAAAAGTAGTTACAATGATTGCAGAGGAAGATGAGAAAGAAGTTGAGAGGAATATACAGGATAGAGAGAAAAATGGAGGATGAGAGAAAAGTGGAGGGCGAGAGAGAATTAGAGCAAGAAAGTCACTCCAATAGTGAAAGTGAGGAAGATCCATTCAGAGTGTAAGGAAGATGAGAAAGGGTATGAAAAGATAATTTATAAACTTATAGCTGAGATGGAGATTGAATACAATTACACATGTAGTTGATTTTAAATAAGATATCAGAAAACCTCAAAAGCGATGCATT
This sequence comes from Ostrea edulis, assembly GCF_947568905.1. NCBI lineage: Eukaryota > Metazoa > Mollusca > Bivalvia > Ostreida > Ostreidae > Ostrea > Ostrea edulis. The sequence goes on from NC_079164.1 coordinate 4,544,857, forward strand.
TTTATCTGGACTGACAAAATTTTGTTTGGGCTGACACTATTTCTCACAGTGTCAGACCAAATGTCTGACACTTCAAAAGAAATTTCAAGAACTCTGGGATAGTTTGAAATATTCAAATATGCATTTTCTAAATATGGTAGTTATTTTTGATGAATTCTTAAGATATACAATGCAATTTGTGATATGTACAATACGCAAATAGAAATCATGCACATTTGAAGAAAAAAACGAGAGAGAGAAAAACACCCAAAAACTATGCATTGATTTAATTATCTGTTACAAATTAAGAGTTTTTCTGATTGAAGAACGTGCATGATGTATAACAAAATGAGATTTACTTGAAAAGAATGTGAACATCAAGTTTGCTGTTTTGTGATACATGTATATTGTTTATACTGTTACGATTCTGTAACTTTTATATATAGTATGGTATTTGCCACGCATCTAATATAGTACATACATGATATTGTTACCAGATAACATATTTTTATTTCATATTCATCATTGGGATTTTCTTTACACTGCGTATACGAAATCGCTACATTAACCAAGTGTAGTCCGAATTTACTCTGTTATACATACGCCGCGAAGTATAAAGGAAGCAAACTATTGTTGTAGAACATATGTTTGACAATCCATTAGCTTACCTCACCATATAGTTAAAGTATATGTAGCTTCAGTCATAGTTTGTTTGATGATTATTATTATAATCTATTATCTTAAATTATGGCGCGATATTTACGCCGGATACAATATTCCGTATTCCTCGGGCGTTTTCTGAATTATCGGAACTACTTCCTGTTAAATGTTCTTGAAGTATGGCGCCAAATACGATTGTGTATGATGTCATCTGACAGCTGGGTGACGTACACAAAATAAATAAATACGGAGACTTAGGAAATTTTGGGCAGACGTTGTCTCAGCACTTCAAAAGGAAGCAGCTTTCCACTAGAGACGTTGTCTCAGCACTTCAAAAGGAAGCAGCTTTCCACTCCAGACGTCGTCTCAGCACTTCCAAAGGAAGCAGCTTTCTATAGTATGGTGCTCCAAGAGATAGGAGTTGAGGAATACCGTTGGGTAATTTTAACTTTATACTTTGAAAGTTATTAGTCAACATTGTGTATGTTTACCAATACCCATGAGTGGGATATTTCAAGTTATGCTGATTGCATAATTTTATCGACATTCAATTTTAAGTATACCTGTTGTCCGTTATGAAACTGAATCAACACTTTTATAGTTGTGTTTAAACTTTGGTCGCCAGCATTTTATGCCTGCTTTACTTCAACATATTCTTTCAAGAATATGTTTCAACACTTATCTTATAATCGGTCATTAGCTTAGGGGATTGGGGGGTAGATTTTTATTACAGGTAATCCATGCGAGGCCAGGCATTCCAGGAGGATCCAGTGCTGCAACTTATTTTCATTACATGTATTTTTGTATGCTAAATAAATTGTATAATTTCATAATTCATTCTGTTGTTTTCATTCAACGTACAGTAATAGGAGACCCACATGTTGTGTTTACTTAAGGAAAACTTAAGAACGCGACAATACTATAGCAACAATGTAGTATGAATTATCTATCAGTATTAATATTTTATCAACTATAACATTGACTTCAGTTAAATCTGTCTATAAAAGCATTGTTTTGTTTTGTTTTGGGGTTTTTTTGTGTTTTTTTTTTTTTTTGGTTTAAAAATTTATTTATTTTGCATAGATTTCGAATTTGAAAAGAAATAGCAATTTTCGTTTCCATGGCAGCCAACATGAATTCTCATATTAAACTTGTTCAAATTTAAAATCTAACATCAGTAGCAGTCGGTTATTAAGATTATATACTTTGAATACATAGAAAATTGTATTTTGAATTACATTGAAAAATGCATCTCTACTGTCATAGCATGACGAAATGCATCATTCTGTTTCCATGGAAACACAGCTTAGATGGTAGATTCCCAAACATGTCTCATTATGATAGTACAATATCTAATGTATGTTGTACAAGCATTTATAGATTTCAAGCTGAATGCGGGAATTTTTATCCATCATTCAAATTTGCCTCTAAATTAGCTTTTTCAGAATGTATCAAACAACACTCTTTTCCAGACAGAATGAAAATATAACAGAATTATTCAAACTTTTAACTAAATATCAAACTAAATAATAAAAATGTTATATAGTATCATTTGATAATGATTAAATAAGAACTCAAACAGCATAATCCAGTATAGTTAAATAAAAAATGTAATTTTTCATGTGAAAATTGACTCTTTTGTGACCTGAATGGCATGCACGTGTTACCATGGCAACAGAGTTGCATAGCAACCAAATTATCATGGTTTTACATTACTTATGCCAGATTAAGTCAATGCGCCAAATTTGAAAAAAATCGGTGACAGTGCGTGCCTGACCCCTTATATAAATGTTTAAGTGGTTACAGAGAATGGCTCTTAAGTATAAAAATAATTGGCATATATATGTTTCATCTTGTAAAACATCTACTGGTTAAATTATCCATTAATTGTCATCTTAGTAGCTCAGTGGAGAGAGCTTCTGACTTCCAGGCAAATATTGTCTTTGGTTTCAAATTGAAATTTATTGAGACATTTTCTTAATACTTAAAGCTCCATATTTACAGAGGTGTATTAGGGGGATTTGTACATAAAAATGATAAAATTGAATCAACATTGTGTTACTATGTAGTTGTCTAAATCTGAATAAAAAGTAAAATCAGGAAAACACTTTTGAGGTCAAAACTGATGGTTAATGTCAATATCGCAAATAATAAATTTCAGCTTCCAATCATTGTAAATTTGAACAAGAGTACCGCAAACGGTACATAATACGCCCGTGAAATGCTTACATAGGGTGTTTTTCTTGTGCTATGATTTGTATAACTTTGCTTCAGGTAGTATCAGCCATCATGAGGCTGTGACAAACTTTCATATCAACAAAGGGTCTTAGCTTAAAAATTAAGATTTCCTCAAAATGGACCAAGTTCAAAAACCTGCATTTTTTCAAAAATGGAAGAAAATCAAAATCCTTCACCAGATGCACATCTTCAGTACATATACAAACACTCCACAAAATAAGAAGGTCCTCACTTGAAAACTGTGGGAGGAGTTGGGCAGACAAATTATGTACCCTTCATAGAATATTAATTTCTAAAATAGACTAAGTTCAACAACCTGTAATTTTCTCAAAAATTGCAGAAAATCAAAATCTATCCCACATGCACATCTTCAATACCCATACAAACACTCCACAAAATAAGAAGGCTCTCACTTGAAAACTGCGGGAGGAGTAGGGTGGACAAATTATGTACCCTCCATATAATAATTATTTCCAAATAAAGGGGCAAAACTCCTGGGAAAAAGGTCGAAACGGATCAAAATTGCAGTATGATCTAGAGTGACCCACAAAGAAGCTACACAGCAAGTTTCAGCATGAGAAGTGAAAGGGAAATGAAATTATAAAGAGAAAACCCCGAACGGACGGACGGACATACAGACATCGCTGTACCATAATACGTCCCGTCTAAAGACGGGCGTATACAAAATCAAACAAACAGCAACAATAAAAAAGTAATGAACATCCAAGGATGCTGTGTGCCATGTTTGGTTGAAAATGGCCAGATGGTTCTGAAAAAAGATGATGAAAATGTGAAAAGTTTACAACAATGGAAAGTTTTGATAAGAAATGCTCACATTATTGAGTCTTAAATTAATTGGCTCAAGTGAGCTAAAAAAAAAAAAAAAAAAAAAAAAACAACAGGGATTATTGTTATGTTCTCATTGCCTGATTTTCTGTTCCAATGGAAAATAGGTTGAATTTTTCATTTTGTGGACAAAAATCAAAATACTGAACCCTTTTTCCTTAAAGGATAATTATGCAGATCAAGGACGACCATAGGTGTGATTGAAGGGGAAATGTCTTATCATGTAAAAAACTTTATAGCTTTTTAATGGAGAGGGGAAATTGTAGCAGTTTTCCATTCACTTTAACATGAATAAGAAGAGAAATGCAGTGCTTTCACAATAGAGAATACACTTTGTTGTGTTAGTATCAGGATTGAAACCTTTAGTGAACTTAGTCTGGTGTGGTTTAAACTTTAGTGAACTTAGTCCGGTGTGCAGTTTAAAGCTTTAGTGAACTTAGTCCGGTGTGCAGTTTAAAGCTTTAGTGAACTTAGTCTGGTGTGGTGCCAGCCTTTATACAGGAAAATCTTAATTGTGTTCAAGTCATATCACAAATGTATACAATATAAGGAGATCCTTTGGAGTACTCTAGTCTATTGTTATTTACTCTAAAAGCTTTAAAGGGACTGATTCACGATTCACTGAACCAGTACCTTTAAGGTGGTTCACTACACCCCAAAAGAGTCTCTCAAATCAGTACGAATTGATTTAATTATAAACAAGAGGTACTGTGAGCAATGCTCACTAAGAATACCCCCTGCTTACCCCAATCTCCCAAAGGGTGTTGGTAATAGGTATAAACTACCTCTTTTCTGAGTGTAAAAAACAAATGGCATGACAAACTGAACCATATTGCTACTTTGATGTCCAGTGCATGTGACCTTTGACCTTTTGACCCCAAAATCGATAAGGAACATCTTCATCCCATGGGTAGTCCATATGTATGATATGGTGACTGTAGGTGGAAAGGATAACGCTTTAGAGCCCGGAAACCATATTGCTACTTCGATGTCCAGTGTGTTTGACCTTTTGACCCAAAAATCGATAGGGAACATCTTCATCCCATGGGTAGTCCATATGTATGATATGGTGACTGTAGGTGGAAAGGATAACGCTTTAGAGCCCGGAAACCATATTGCTACTTCGATGTCCAGTGCGCGTGACAATGACCTTTTGACCCCAAAATCGATAGGGAACATCTTCATCCCATGGGTAGTCCATATATATGATATGGTGACTGTAGGTGGAAAGGATAATGCTTTAGAGCCCGGAAACCATTGCATCTACAGACGGACGGACGGACATACAGACGGACAACCCGATTCCAGTATACCCCCCCCCCCCCCCCAAACTTGTTGCGGGGGGTATAAAGATATGATGATATACAATAAGTAGATATGCCAAAAAGGCGAAAAATATACAAATTTGGATAAAAATTTATTTTCAAAAAAAATATTTCTCTACATGAATATAAGACTCTGGGGGATTTCAACTCGAGATCTGCGGTTCACCAGCCCAATGCTTTAACCACTGAGCTACGATGATAGACAAACACATCGATTGATATAAACATTTTCACAAAACATTTAAATCGCCATCTTGTGACGTGGTGTCATAGAGTATAAGCTTTAGTGTAGTGAGCTACCTTAAAATAGTTAAATTTCACTTGTTTACATGTCATATCCCACATAACAAAGGAAAACCTTTCTAACACTCTCCATTATGAAGTGTTATAGTAAAAAAAAGTCACCTTTCTTCAAATTTTTTCAATCTTTAAACTATTTAAATCAAGTACCACCCACCATTCATTACACTCTGAATACTGGTATCATTCAAATTTACCGAAATTTTAAGAAGATAAATAGTAATTTTCATTGGTTAAATGTTGCCTCACTATCAATAGAAAAGTTATCAATAATCAAAATTACTTCTAACAAAAGAATACAAGAGATGTTTGTAAAACAGATAAGTCCTCCATGGTTCAAAATTGATTCGGATAATATACATCCATCATTTAATTGATAGTAAAATCACCAATTCAAAATATTGAGCAAACAATATCTTCCTATGTCAAGAGTGGATTGACCATGTGACCTAAAAATCAATAGGCGTCATCTACTCCTTATGCTGAAAAGTGTACCAAGTTTGGTGTCAATCAAGCAACTAATTCTAAAATATAGGAGACAATATATTACTATGTCCAGTTTAACCCTTGACCTTTGACCATGTGACCTCAAAATCAATAGGGGTCATCTTCCTCTTAAGATGTACCAGTATACCCAGATTGATGTCTATCAAGCAAAGGGTTCACTAGACATTGAGTGGTCAGTATATTCCTATGTCCAGTTTAACCCTTGACCTTTGACCATATGACCTCAAAATCAATAGGGTCATCTACTCCTTAGGATGTACCAGTGTACCAAGTTTAATGTCTGTCAAGCAATGGGTTCTCAAGATATTGAGCGGACAATGTCTTCCTATGTCCAGAGTAGATTGACCTTTGCCCTTTTGACCTAAAAAACAATAGGGGTCCTCTTCTACCCATAACCAACCCACATATGAAATATCATTACAATCAAGTGAATGGTTCTCAAGATATTGAGTGGACAACATGTGGTCTACCGACCAACCGACATACTGACCAGCCGACAGGTGCAAAGCAATATGCCCCTCTTCTTTGAAGGGGACATAAAAATATATTCGCATGAAATGCTGATCCTTATTTACATACATGGATATCATACACTGACATGACAAACACCAATTTAATCAAAATTTGACTTGTTAATCTGCTCCTCTACTATATGCCCTGGTCATATTCAGAAAGGGACAAAACAATTCTTCAATAATTGCTTTGAAACTGAGCTAAACACCAAAATAGGAAATAGTGAGGTCAAGGTCACAGGGAAGGTTAAGGTCATAAAATAATATCACGGTTGAATTGCTACCACTAATATGTATCAGTGTAAGAGTTTTCATAAAAATATTGTCAATAGTTGCTTTGAAACTGAGCTAAACATCAAACATGGAAAAGTGAAGTGAAGCTCACAGGATAAGTCAAGGTAAAAAAAATATTGATGTAGTTGAATAGATGATAACAATATGTACCAGCATGTAAAGTTTGATGAAAATATCTTGAATAGTTTCTTTGAAACTGAGCTAAACACGGAGCTAAATGCAAAGTGTGACGAAAGGACAGACGTGAGGACGGAAGACAGACATAACAAACACTATATGCCCTGGCCATGTTCATGGCAGGACATAAAAATAATTGGATCCTCCCGACAATATGCATATCTACCAACAGCAAAGAAGCATAGTACAAAGTTTCAAGTCTACCCGATAAGCCATATAGGAGAAGTGTTCACAAAAAAACTTATTTTAACATCCTCCACCCCTATTAAATCCACTATAACTTATAGAAAAATAATTGGATCCTTCTGTCCCAACAATATGCACATCTGCAAATGACAATGAAGCATTGTACCAAGTTTAAAGTCTCTCCGATAAGCCATATAGGAGAAGTGTTCACTAGATTTTGAGACAGACAGATGAACAAACAGAAAGTACAAGCTTACCACAAACAGTACATAATACACGGGTGAAAATGCTTACATAGGGTGTTCTTCTTAAGCCATAATCTGTAGAACTTTGCTACAGGTAGTATCAGCCATTATCAGGCTGTGACTTACTTTCGTTGAATAATATGAATATTTCCTAAACATGGACTAAGTTCAACAATCTGTAATTTTCTTCAAAATTAAAGAAAATCGAAAATCCTTGCGACATGCACATCTTCAATACCCATACAAACACTGTAAAACAAGATGGTCCTCACTTGAAAATTGTGGAAGGAGTTAGCCAGACAAATTACAAAACCTCCAAATAATCAATAATTTTCAAATAAAGGGGGAAAACTCCAGAGTTCAAAATGGATCAAAACTGCAACAAGATCTAGAGTGATCCACAAAGAAGCTACATGTACATAGCAAGTTTCATCCTGATATGTGAAAGGGAAATGAAATTAGAAACAGAAAACCCCGAACAGACAGACGGTAAGATGGACAGGCAGACGGTCATACAGACATCGCTGTACTATAAAACGTCCCATCTATAGACTGGTGTATACACACAATATGTCTCCCCCTGGGAGATTGATTGATTGTATATTGTTTAACGTCCCACTCGAGAATATTTCACTCCAATTGAGACGTCCGGGGAGAGACATCAATATGTATGCACAACAAATACACTGTAAAAAACTTTCATTTATCATCACAGCAATTTTCATTCTAAATGAAGAAATACAAAACTTTAATAGAGGAATAAAGTTTTTTCAAGATTTTTTCTTTAACTTTTGATACTTTACAATAATACTTACCATCATCTTCCCTAGTTATAGATTCCAAGGAGTCGACAAATATTCCTACAGCATCTTTAATCTCATCGGATGCATTTTCTGAAATACAAATATAATCATCAAACTAAATATCCTCACTAACAGCTACACAAAGAAGCTAAGAATCACAACTGTGTTTAAATTAAACTGACATTTATTATATACATGTATAATTAATTTAGACTAGTATAAAATACACCAGTCATGAGATGAGACTCCCTTGCTTTTTTAACTATACATTTATTTTGCCTATTAGAGCAGAATCTTGAGCTTTTTTAACATGAACCCGGTGGTCCTAAACAGTCACCTGAATCAATATAACAAAACAAAACAATCTAATTAAGTTTTGCATATTAATGGTGCAAGTGGACATTTTTCAGACTCTGAAAACTGTCTGTCATAGTTTGTTCTTTTGTGTCCAAATTAAACTATCATTGTAGGTTTCTTATTGTTTTATTAGAGCTGTGACATCATACATTCCTGCAAATAACATATTCAAACTTTTGTTCATTACTGGCATTCACATGACCACCTTTTACACTGCCCATCAAATAACATCAAATTAACTGCCATTTTCAAATCAACTCCTCTCTACATACAATATGTACAACAGAATCCCCGAACACAATCCATGTGAAGATCAATTCTAAATGCCTCCAACATTACTCAGATATCACATGGCCATCTTTCCTAACAGCTATTATAAATACAAATATTTCTATATTGTTTTCACTTAGTGACCTTAAACTCTGACAAATGACCTTGGTTCATTCATGAAACACACTGTAAGGTCATAAGCTACCATTTTGTTTCATTTGACTACCTGCCTTGGTGATCGAAAAGGGTAAGAGTAACTCAGGTGACCTAACAAAATAGATGCTAATTTCATTGACACCACACATCCCTTTCTAATGTTCAAATCTCAAAAACATTTATTGCAACATCATAGTCTTTTGTGTTGAGTTAAAGTAAATAAACATACATTAGCAGTTAATATATGTAAGAAATTTTGCACTAGTCTTGCTCATTAAATGTACGCTAATATAGGACCAGACACATACTTGTCATTAAAATGTACATCGTGTTCCAAATTCATGTTAATATTTGGAAAAATACAATTATTTTTTATGGTCACATAATTTCTACTTTTATTCAGATTCATAACACTTGATAAAAGTAATGACTTTACATGTATTTTCAAAGATTACAACATTTATAACTTTTTCACAAGTTGATCTGTGAGTATTGGGCTTACCGTCCTGACCACCACCTGAACCTGCTGAGCTGTTCAAATTCGTATCAATTGTTTTACTTGGATGTTCTTGTTCTTCTTCATTAACGTACGTTACTGATACATTATCAGAAGTTCCACTTCCCTCATCACTCTGACTATCACTATTCTGGGTAGTATCTACTGAGACATCCTCCTGCTCTGAATTTTGTTCTCCAGAACTACCATTAGCATGCAGATCTTCGTTACCTGTTCGCTCACTTTGGTCCTCCTCAGTAACCTCCGTTTTTTGTTTTCCAGTGTCACCAGACGAATTAGAATCATCTTTCACGCCGTCATCAGGCAACACCTCAACTACAGAGGGATCTCCTTCAATGGATCCTTCCTCGGTCTTTTTCTCTTCACCAGCTTTAAATTACAAAATGTCCATTTAAATTATAAATCAAAGCTTCAATGTCTTCAAGAGTGATCAATTCAACTTCTATATAAAGAGTCAATTAGCATAAAAACATAGCGATCATTATTTTATAAAATTCATCAATCACTAACCACCAGGTGCCACCTCTTCTGAGGAGTCATGTCCTTCACGGGAGCCTTCCCCTTCTTTCTTCTCGGTTTTCTTGTCATCCTTGTTTTCTGTCCTCAATATGTTAGCTTTGAAATTGAATAGATTTCATTAATCAAAGCTCATTGTATGTTTTCAGGAAACATTTCTTCTATTCATGTAACTAAACAAAACTAGAATAGAATCAAACAGAGTCAACAAGCATTCTGTAAGTATAGCGATAAATATCTCCTACCAGCCCAAATCTATGTTATGTGCATGATACTAGTATGATGTGTGACTAGTCTTATGTCAACAGTTTAATATATATAATCATCAAAAATAAGAATAACTAATCATTGTGAATAAAATCAATTTGGTAGTTATTAAATTTTAGGCCAAAAAAAATTAAACAATAGTGTCTCAGGCCCCACCACATCCATTAACAAGAGTACCGCAAACGGTACATAATACGCCCGTGAAATGCTTACATAGGCTGTTTTTCTTGTGCTATAATTTGTATAACTTTGCTTCAGGTATTATCAGCCATCATGAGGCTGTGACAAACTTTCATATGAGCAAAGGGTCTTAACTTAAAAATCTAGATTTCCTCAAAATGGACCAAGTTCAACAACCTGTAGTTTTTTTCAAAAATGGAAGAAAATCAAAATCCTTCCACAGATGGACATCTTCAATACCCATACAAACATTCCACAAAATAAGATGGTCCTCACTTGAAAACTGTGAGAGGAGTTGGGCGGACAAATTATGTATCTTCCATAGAATATTAATTTTCAAATAGACCAAGTTCAACAACCTGTAATTTTCTCAAAAATTGTAGAAAATTAAAATCCATCCCACATGCACATCTTCAATACCCATACAAACACTCCACAAAATAAGAAGGCTCTCACTTGAAAACTGTGGGAGGAGTAGGGTGGACAAATTATGTACCCTCCATATAAAAATGGATCAAAATTGCAGTATGATTTAGAGTGACCCACAAAGAAGCTACACAGCAAGTTTCAGCATGATATGTGAAAGGGAAATGAAATTATAATGAGAAAACCCCGAACGGACGGACGGACATACAGACATCGCTGTACCATAATACGTCCCGTCTAAAGACGGGCGTATAAAAAGGTACCACATGAAATTTATTTCAATTTATATTTGTTTATTCATATAAATGAGGTATCTCTTCTGCTATTATAGGATAAAACATTCTTTTAGAAGAATTTATCGATGTGTAAACTCTGGACATTTTACTCACAAAATGAATCAAAGTGCAAAGCACTTTTATGTTAAGTCCAGGGTTTACACACCAATAGAATCTTCAAAAAGAATGTTTGATTCTTATAGTTTCAATTCACTCCCTGTATTATCAATTTCAAATATTTGAATAGTTTCCCAGCACTATGTTATTTGTTTTCAGGTGTGTATATACTCATAGTGTTTTTGGATTTATTGATGTGTAAATTCTCCCTTTCCTTTATTTTTGTCTAATCAAAACAATTGTAATAAATAACATTGGAATTATAGATATTTATGTAAAATTTTCAAAAGGTTTTAATGAAATTAATGGCATATTTTTTATCAAATAATTATTGAATGCATACTCATTTATGTGCAAGTGTTTGAAAATAATAGTGTAAATTCAATAGCAAATAATTATATATGTGAAGTTATTTTTCATAGAAATATAAATGGCATTGCTTATTCTATATAAACATGTACATCAGAAAGAAAAGGTAACTCATATGCATTCTACAGTCAACATAAAAAGGAAAGACAACTCATGCTACAGCCAAGTAAAAAGAACAAGAGACCTATCTGGTCCAGTGATTTTTCAGCAGAAGATTTTTAAAGAATTCCCCATTATATCTGTATGTAAAACTGTGTGTTCCTTAAGCAAGTATGTTGCCCTGGGTTCGAATCCACAAATGAACATATATTTTTCTGAGTAAACAGAATTACATTATATATGGAAAGTTTGAAGATAACAAAAAAGTAATGTTAAACAAAAAAATAGTGATGCTGTGCTTTAATTGAAAATCGTATGACATCGAATACATAGAAAGAAACTAAAAGAAAACATAATAATTGACAATAACTCTGCTTGAAGATTCATCCGGGTATGACGCAAAATTTCTCAGCAGAAACAATAGTCATGCTGTCTGATTGCTATCCCTATTAACTCGGCAATTAACAAAGTACATTTCATAAAAGATAAAATCAAATCAAAACAAAAGATTTGATCAGAAAAGCTCACTTGAGCCAAAGTTAAAAAAGTAGAAGTAAAACATATGTTTCAACGCCTAGTGGGTGAATTATCAGAAACATTGATTACATCATCTTTGTTAAAGCACGTCTACTGACCAATGTTGAGATGTAAAGTTCACACTGCACAAAACACGTTCGTCTATATAAATTATGCAGTCATATAGCAAAAATGTTCACATTCATTCAAACACTGTAATCGGAAGAGCAAAGCATGATAAAAGTTAAACTTTTATCTGAACAAGAGGCCCACAGGCCTTATCAGTCACCTGAATACTAGTGAAAAAGTATCACTACTTCCATGGGCTATGGCATCTAGAAAAACATTCCTGTTCTAAATATCTATTAAGCTAAATTCTAATGTTCAGCAACAGTATAAAACAAGATGTGTTCTTAAACCTTCACTGCCTTCAAAAGTGCATACACTGATGAAAAACTAAATAATAGGTTATTAACATTAAAACATCAAAACATTTGACTAATTTGGACTCATCCTTAAGTCATAACCCTGGGTTTTGATTGAAATTCACCAATTTTTGTACATCCTTTTCTGCTATTCCTAAGTATACATTTAGATTTCATACAGTATCGGCAAACTTACACATAAATACTATATACTAAGTTTGGCCCCACTCCGGGGTGGGAATCCTTACTCTGGGGATCATCAAATTTACAATTTTGGTAAAAGACTACCTGCTCTATCCATTTAGTTTCAATTTAGTATCAACAGCACAAAAGATGTTATTTAAGTATTTTACACACAAACACTATATACCAAGTTTGGCCCCGCCCTTGGGTCATTACCCTTACCCTGGGCTTCATGAAATTTACAAAATTTGGTAGAGGCCTTCCTGCTCTCCATCACCATGCATTTAGTTTTTCTTACCCATGCGCGGTTCTTGAGAAGAAAATTTTTGAAAAACTGTAAAAGCTTATTAGATAACCATACTTCAAATGTCAGTTTCCTAAATTAAATCGATACAGAGAAACTAGAAAACTGCATTACAGTGAAAAGTCCCATAAACCTGATAAAAGATAAGTCAACTGTGACAAAACTTCAAATTCACCTGTAAACCAACCTAAGCAAATCACAAATCAAACAGCTTTCCAAATCCAAGCATGGTGAAAAAGTCCCAAAATTTAATTTTGACAGGCAGATAGACAGAGAGAAAACTAATATAATGTGGTTCCTTGTTGGTTTTGCTGGTGGGAGAGCTAATCAGCAGACTGCTCAACAATAAGCAGATTGATATCTGTATTTCTTCAATTTTCATTTACTTACTGTCAGGTTCTGTCTGAACTGCTGGAGAAGTAAGTGGCGTTTCGAATGACTCATTCTTCTGAGGTGAATCATAGTTTTGAGATACACTGATCCTTTCATTCTTCATGGAATTCTCTGTATAAATATACATTATTTTTCATAGGTACACTTTTACATAACTGTTACATGTTAAAATTATATATGTTAAACAAGAGGCCCATGGCCACATTACTTGCCCGAGTCACCTTGGCCCACATCTGAAGATTTTCTCTACATCTTCGCATGTAAAACTTTGATCCCTATTGTGGCCCCAACCTACCCCTAGGGGCCATGATTTTAACAAACTTGAATCTCCACTATGTCAGGAAACTTTCATGTAAATTTGTAATTTCCTAACCTAGTGGTTCTTGAGAAGAAAATTTTCCCGATATATTTGTATGTAAAACTTTGATCCCCTATTTTGGCCTCATCCTACCACCGGGGGTGGGGGTGGGGGGTGGGGGGGTGAAGGGCATGATTTTAACAAACTTGAATCTGCACTATGTCAGGAGCTTTCATGTAAAATGTCAGCTCCTCTGGACCAGTGGTTCTTGAGAAGATTTTTAATTGACCCCACCGTATTTGTTGCATTTTTGTGATTATCTCCCCTTTGAAGGGGGCATGACCCTTCATTTGAATAAATTTGAAAGTCCAAGGACGTTTTTTGCCAATTTTGGTTTAAATTTGCCAAGTGGTTCTGGAGAAGAAGTCGAAAATGTGAAACGTTTACAGACGGACAGAAGGACAGACAGACGACGGACAACAGGTGATCAGAAAAGCTCACATGACCTTTCACCTCAGGTGAGCTAAATAAAGCTACTGGATAAGAAAATGTGAAAGTGCAGAGGTACGGACAAAAGGATGACAGAGTAGAAATGCTAATCTTACCTTCGAGCTGACCTTCACTCTGGTTTTCGTTTTTATTCTCTGCCAGGAACGGTGACGATTCCTTATCTTCTGTGGATGTTCCCTCATCTGCAGTGAGTAAAATACAGACGCCTCAACCAATGATTAAAGAAAATCATGCTTAAAAAGACCTCCTAGCGCAAACATCTATGTATGTCGGTAAATAGCTAGTATATATAGTTAATGTTCTTTGTTGATTATGCAAGTCCGAATTTAAAAATAAAGATTATTAAAGATTATTAAACAAGATTAATTAGTTAATCTATTTGAGCCCATTTTTTTCTTTTGTAGTCTCAACTTAGTCCCAAGGGTGAATGTTTATTTTGAATGACAACATTTTGTCAATTTCAATCACACCTAATTTCATATTCTGTAACATTTACTGTTGATATGTAAACTATTGTGCTTTTTGTCCCTTTTGCTTCTCTTGATTCTGTAGCTGTAGAACTGGACTTCTCTGGATTTTTTCTCAAAGAGCTCAAGTTTTCCACTCTAGACTAGTGATTCATAAGAAATGGTACAAATTCAGAAAACATATATCCTAATGAGCAGAGAGAGGAGGAGCATTGGGGATGGGACACATAAACACTAGAATTACCTTTTTCTATTAGTTGTTGGTTCTGTTCGTTTTCCGCCAGACATTTTGTTTCAGTATTCATTAAGGCGTCACCTTCACCCCTCTCCACTGCTGTCTCTCTCTGACTTGTACCTGTTAGAAATAAAGTGAAA
Organism: Ostrea edulis; assembly: GCF_947568905.1. Lineage (NCBI taxonomy): Eukaryota > Metazoa > Mollusca > Bivalvia > Ostreida > Ostreidae > Ostrea > Ostrea edulis. The sequence goes on from NC_079164.1 coordinate 4,559,949, forward strand.
TTGAATTGTATGAAAGTTTTCGGGTTTTAAAACATGATTTCAAATTAATTCCTTTTCTAACATATATTATAATGAAATATGGTAACTGTTATAGTAAAACTCCAGGGCCAGCGAAAAACAATTTGTTATAACAAAGCTTCATTATATCCAGAAAGATTTTCGTTATTTTCCTCTCCGGGAAATAAATATCACATTCCAATAAACATGAATCCTATATACAGATAGAAACAATCATCTCAGTCTTGTCTGCGTTTCAAACTTCCCCAACATCTACTACAGAGCGTTGTCAGTTTCATGTGAAAATGGAACACCATCAGCCGGGGAGACAGCATCGCAATATGCTGAATATGTCCGATTTCCGAATATTACTGATGTCTACCAAAGTTAATCAACAGCTATTTTGAGTTCGATAAACTATATAAATATATCTGCAGATTTGAAGCTTGTATTAAGCTATAAGTTTTGTCATGTAAGCTACATGCAACTCAAGAGAATTTCTTACCTAGTACAGTTAAACTTGTGTATATGGAATAAACCAAAAAAAGCATAACTGTGAAATTAAACATGTCTACAGTATTCAAGAAGTTATTCATGATTGATTGATTGGTTGACTGATTGATTGGTTGAATATTGTTTGTCGTCTCTCTTGAAAATATTTCACTCATACGGAGTGTCGGTGAAGGGCTGCAAAATTTAGGACTATATATGCTCAGTGCTTACGGCCTTTCAGCAGGGAGGGATCTTTATCGGGCGCCACACCTGCTGTGACACGGGGCCTAGGTTTTTGCAGTCTCGTCCGAAAGAATACCCCATTTAGTTGCATCTTACAACAAGCAAGGGGTACTGAGGACCTATTATAATCCGGATCCCAAAGAGATCTCTTCTGTAAGATGTGGGACCCACCGAGTGCAAACTTTCCTAAAACAAAATCTTGTAAGCTTTAACTGATCTTTTAGAATGCTGATGAATTAATGTCTGTAATATAAGGTGTTCCACGGTATATCTTGTATCTCCAGCAATTAGTTTTCATGTGCTAATTAAAAGCCTAATTTTTGTGTTTTTATTTTGGTTTATAGGAATTGTTGTGGTCTACAGGAAATATAATGATTGTGGACCGAATGTCTACAGGATTAAAAAGTTAGTTTCACACACTGTCCAATAACATATTGTCATTACAGTAACAGTCTGGGGCAAAACAATAAGGCGTGTCAGTCTGACATCTAGAATGTCCACTGGTGATACGATGTTACAACATGAAGGCTTGACCACACCTACAGTAAAAGTCATTCTGTAGACATTTTATTATCTTGCTGTAGAATCATTAGATCTCTTAGGGGGCCAAATACTATAGATTTTGTTGGTACCTCTCTACTAAAAGTAATATGCAACCTGCTAAGCAATATGCTAAGTACAATTTCAACCTGCTAAGCAGGACATTCATACTTAAGTATATGCTTATATAAGGACTTAACAATTTTTATGCATACGACCCCAGATGACACATTTTGTCCAATGACAGAGCATCATTCTAGTCCAAGGCAAAACATTGAGGAATGTCATCCGATTGTAGAAATATCATTATCTTGCAATGGAATCATTAGATCTCATAGATTTTGTTGCTACCTCTACCATGCGAATTTCAAACCACAATGAAATACACAATTTATATGTTTCTATTCCCAGAAACGAAATTATGCACTCTTACTAATGACATATAAAAAGATCCATGGAAATTGGGGTGCGCGAATTCAAATGACTCCACAGTATATAGTGAAAAGGAAATGGCTGAAGCCCAACATGCTGACAAGAATTTGGAAATGTTTTGTATCAACACTACCACTCAGTGCTCAGAACTAAACCACCCAGCAATATCTTCAATATTATCATCAAATCTATTTGATTTCAATAAGTAGGTAAGAGCCCCACAGGTTTTACTGGTTGCCTGAGTATTATTAAAAGTATCTCTAGTCCCGAGGGCTATGAAATCTGTAATACTTTTCCTGTTCTGCTTATCTAAGATAAATTCTAATACTTGATAACAGTATAAAACATCAAAGGCAAGGGCCTCAATCAACTCGTCTACGGTTTCCAACAAGGGAGGGTATGGTAGTAATTATATGGACCGTAATTAGGGCTATACGGACCGTGGATATCGGCCTGGATAGCTCAGTGGTTGGAGCACCTGACAAGTAATGCAGGGGTCCCGGGTTCGATTCCCGGTCCAGCCAGATTTTCTCCTCTCCCCTATATATACTACAGTATATACAGCACCATCCTCTTCAATTTTCTTAATCTTTAAAGAATGGTCAAACAAAATGCACAATGGCTTCAGGAATTTACCCAACAAAGCTTCAAAAATTGTGTGAACAGAAAATAAAGTTCAAGATCAAAGGTCACTATCCATGGTACCCATCACATCTGCATGTTATTATCACTTATTGGTACATATATGTCAAATATCAAAATCCTACTGCAAAAGACAAAACAGTAACAGCCCGGACACAATTTGTAGCAGGTATTGATACAAATTATTCTCTTGAAGTCTTCAAATATCTAGACCGCCTCATCTTTTTTGCGCATGTTTTGTAGAGCTACGACGATTCTAAAATGAGGCTACGATGATTCCTTATGTACCACAACAGCAAATATTACCGTAAAAATTTTTTTTAAAGGGATGACTACTTCTTGTTTTGTTCTCTTTTTTCTTTTCTTTTAGTTGAAATCATTTGCCGATACATTGGTAGAAAATTCCCAATTTGTTCAATTTTGGTGCTATTTTTCCCAATTGAATGGGTACCGGTACCAGTACCAGTGGGTAGAAAAAAATTGCTGCTATAATAACTTTGGACCCACTATGACAATATAACAAAAATGTCATACCTTGTGTCTGTCGTCTTTTATTGAACAGATGAATTCCTGCAACAATCAGCGGCAGTATGATCAACGGCAAGATTACACCAAGAGTAATTCCCATAGCACTGAAAAACAAATCTATAATGTTACATTGTACTTCACGACTTATTAGCGGTACAATTACATAGCACTGAAAAACAAAACTATAATGTTACATTGTACTTCACGACTTATTAGCGGTACAATTACACCAAAGGTAATTAACACAACACTGAAAATGAAAACTATAATGCCATATTGTCTGTAGTACGCTGAAAATAATTACTGTGACAAGCACAGTTCGACTTTTATCTACTGATTTACATAAGCACAGTTTGACTTTTATCTACTGATTTACATAAGCACAGTTTGACTTTTATCTACTGATTTACATAAGAACAGTTCAACTTTTATCTATTGATTTACATAAGCACAGTTTGACTTTTATCTACTGATTTACATAAGCACAGTTTGACTTTTATCTACTGATTTACATAATAACAGTTCGACTTTTATCTATTGATTTACATAAGCACAGTTCGACTTTTATCTACTGATTTACATAAGCACAGTTCGACTTTTATCTACTGATTTACATAAGAACAGTTCGACTTTTATCTACTGATTTACATAAGCACAATTTGACTTTTATCTACTGATTTAGGTATGATTAAACTTTAGTTGATGGTGGAATCAGCAAGGTGGGTTTTTTTCTAAGTTGAAGGACACGAGATAAAATTCTGGATTTGTTCGGGGTTTGATAATCTAATAATCTAATTATTATTTAGTCATGACATAAATACTAAATTGTAATCTTTATCTCAAAAATGTCCAATAAACAGGTTGTCGGTACAATGGTAGTCTGTCCAATAAACAGGTTGTCAGTACAATGGTAGTCTGTCCAATAAGCAGGTTGTCAGTACAATGGTAGTCCATACAATTAGAAAATACAGAACATGGCTGTACCGTGATATAGTCGACCAGTCATCATTAAATATTAATGTATACCAGCAGAGTAGTGCGATATCATCAATTATTAATGTGTACCAGCAGAGTAGTGCGATATCATCAATAATTAATGTATACCAGCAGAGTAGTGCGATATGATCAATTATTAATGTGTTAAATTTTATATGTTTATTAATATAGAAACAACTGCATGTGTTATACTTATATAAACAACTAAGCATATAATTCGGGTTTTCTATTGTGTATATCTATATGTTTATCAGTATGTAAACAATTACATATATAAGTATCGTAGCATATTAATATTAGGAATATAAACTTTGCGTTTTTATCATTTTAGTTTATATAAACATGTATGTTAAAGTATAAATGCAGCTATACATCAAATCCAGGTATATTATAAGTACATGTATATGCAAATATACATAAAATTCAGGCATGTTATTATACGTATGTATTTTGTAAACTTCTCTTTTTATGACAAACATTTAGATGCAATGTCGCAGTTTGTATGTATGCAGGCCTGCTACATACTATTATATTTAATATATGTAAGCTTGTTGGATGTATGCGATTTGTGATTTTGCATCTACTCTGTATTTTCATTAATTAATTAAATCTATATGTTTTGTAATTAAGTATACCACTTCTTATGGTTAATATTTTATCTGTCATACAATTTTAACATTAGTACTAACTCACCAATTATTACATTATGCATCTTCAGTTTTATACACATAATACATACTATCGAATAAGAATTATGGAGCCATGTCGTGCTATAAGCTGGATCTAGCTACAGAAACATGGTACAGGGTATGAGGTGTAGCACCTGATGACGATCGACCTCAAAATTCTTGCCTAATGACGATCTCAAAATTGTTGTATGGCAAAATTTATAATTAATAACTAATAACTAGTAGCACTCTATTATCAAAATTTTCTTTGGCGACCCTACCCTAATTCTTTTCTGTATATATTTTAGTTATTTCACATGTATATACATACCTACATCCCTATTACTATTACCTGTTACTAATATTACTAATTATGTAATAATTATGGTATATTTATTTCGGTGTATCTTGATTTATTTGGACGAAGGACGGAGACTCGTGCGATTACTAATTATTACCTTCTATTAGAATCCAAATAAAAAAAAAAATATTTAAAATATTTAATTTTATATTTACTAATTATTAAAATTATTATATAAATAAAAAAATATAATTTATTATAAATAAAAAATATTTTAATTATTTAATTTTAATTTACTTATCAATTTTTTTAAATTGTAATTTATTGAATAAATTAAATAAAATTTATTATTAAAATTATTATATAAATAAAAATTATAATTCATTTTATTAAATTTTTTTTTACTTTTTATTTAGTTTTGTAAAATATAAGTTACTTCTTTATTTCATTATGATTTATGACATACGACCACATGTATGTGTCCGGCCATCAAAAGACAGTACCCCAGTCATCAGATGTGTTGGTACACGATGGTCCTTATTTATTTATATTTATTTATTTTTAAACCATGGGACAACCCATACGTCCCATACGGAACATATGTATGTTACTACAACACACTTCAACTTCACTATGTTGGTGCATTTGGGAGGTGTTGGAGGGTGAGGCTGGATCGCAATGAGATGGATAGTATTATGGCAGATAATACAGTCACCAATCGGTTAACGATATATAGTTAACCAATCCTACGAATATCAAACAAACATCAATTATTAATGTGTACCAGCAGCTGACGTGGATACAAATAACACAGACTATAATACGATGTTATCAATTGTTTACACACCACAAGCTGCTGTTATCTGCACAATGGATTCAAAAAGTAAACATTTAACACTAACATATTTACATATTTTACATGCAACATTTTCTGTTCTTTACTAAAATTCCCTCTATGCCTGTCAGCCAAACAGATGTTGCAGTCAGGAACAAACTATTCACATTTCTCTCAATTTAAACAACAATGAGATACACAAGAGAACCACAAACAGTACATCACACGCCCGTCAGACCGTGACAACAAGAGTACCACAAATAATACAACATACACCCGTCAGACAGTGACAACAAGAGTACCACAAACATTACATCATACACCCGTCAGACCGTGACAACAAGAGTACCACAAACAGTACATCATATGCCCGTCAAACAGTGACAACAAGAGTACCACAAACAGTACAACACACGCCCGTCAGACCGCAACAACAAGAGTACCACAAACAGTACAACACACGCCCGTCAGACCGCAACAACAAGAGTACCACAAACAGTACATCACACGCCCGTCAGACCGCGACAACAAGAGTACCACAAACAGTACAACACACGCCCGTCAGACCGCGACAACAAGAGTACCACAAACAGTACAACACACGCCCGTCAGACCGCAACAACAAGAGTACCACAAACAGTACAACACACGCCCGTCAGACCGCAACAACAAGAGTACCACAAACAGTACATCACACGCCCGTCAGACCGCGACAACAAGAGTACCACAAACAGTACATCACACGCCCGTCAGACCGTGACAACAAGAGTACCACAAACAGTACATCACACGCTCGTCAGACCGTGACAACAAGAGTACCACAAATAATACAACATACACCCGTCAGACCGCAACAACAAGAGTACCACAAACAGTACAACACACGCCCGTCAGACCGTGACAACAAGAGTACCACAAACAGTACATCACACGCTCGTCAGACCGTGACAACAAGAGTACCACAAACAATACATCACACGCCCGTCAGACAGTGATGACAAGAGTACCACAAACAGTACAACATACATACGTCAGACCGTGACAACAAGAGTACCACAAACAGTACAACATACGCCCGTCAGACCGTGACAACAAGAGTACCACAAACAGTACAACACACGCCCGTCAGACCGTGACAACAAGAGTACCACAAACAGTACAACATACAGGTAACTCTCGAATTATCGCCACTCAATTCATCGCCATTTTTGTTATAACGTCGCATTTTTCTAGAAACATTTTTCCTGTTACTTAAAACTCTCGTTAAAACGCCAAATTCGCTATCGCCATTTGACACAGTGTTTTCATTATAATTTCAACGTGTTAATTATCTCGATAAACCACCATGGGTGCACGTGGTCAGTGAAGCAGTAAATTGGTCATTATTGATCTCCGGCGTACACCTGGACAGAAGGATCCCAGTAATTGCTGTTTTGAATAAATAACTCGAGATGAACTGTAATCAAGTTGTTTATACATCATAGAAACACATTTCAATTTAGCTATGGCTTCGCCACGAAAGAGGCGACATCTTAGCAGCAAAGGATGCAATTCTTGTCAACACTGACCCAATCTCTAAAGGCTCGCCTGCCAGGAAACGGCACTGCAGTGCACTCAATACTGACTTAGAAAAGGCGTTGTTTATGTGGTTTACGCAAGTCAGGACCAAAAAAAAAAACACCATTCCTGTTACCGGGGATATGATAATTGAAAAGGGAAAACAGTATGGTGCAGAGCTAGGAATATCCAATTTCAAATATTCTGAAGGGTGGCTAACTCGTTTCAAACAATGTCATGGAATTTCTTCCAGAATTATAAGCGGTGAAAGTGCCGGAATTGATGTGAGTTTGATTACTGATGGCCAGAAAGAGGCAATAGAAGTAATGAAAAATTATGATTTGAAAGATATTTATAACATAGACGAGACAGGATTGTTTACCGAATGTTACCCGGTCGCTCACTTACATAAGTATTGTAAATAGAGGAAAGATAACTCTTACATATAAAAGAACGGTAACTATATTTCTTCAAGATGGCAGTAATTCAATTCATTGCCAAATTCGTTATAATGCCATAATTTCATAAGAACAAAAGGTGGCGGTTTATCGAGAGTTGACTGTACGCCCGTCAGACAGTGACAACAAGAGTACCACAAACAGTACAACATACGCCTGTCAGACAGTGACAACAAGAGTACCACAAACAATACAACATACGCCCATCAGACCGTGACAACAAGAGTACCACAAACAATACAACATACGCCCATCAGACAGTGACAACACACAGGCACTTGGGGTATATGTATCATATGATTCATACTTCCCTCCCCCCACACATCTAGTTTTTTCTGATCTGGGATGTGCTTATTTTTTTACTCACTGGTATGTTTTGTAAATATGCATTACAGATCGTCCAAAACTGTTATTTTTCGTCTCTGTCACGTATTAATAAAAATCACGTTATTAATGATTATAAGAAGAGAAGGCATATGTAACTCTGTCATTGAACTGTGATTCTGATAAATAGTGATACTGACCTGTCATTGAACTGTGATTCTGATAAATAGTGATACTGACCTGTCATTGAACTGTCATTCTGATAAATAGTGATACTGACCTGTCATTGAACTGTGATTCTGATAAAGAGTGATACTGACCTGTCATTGAGTTGATAAATAGTGATACTGACCTGTTATTGAACTGTGAATCTGATAAATAGTGATACTGACCTGTCATTGAACTGTCATTCTGATAAATAGTGATACTGACCTGTCATTGAACTGTGATTCTGATAAATAGTGATACTGACCTGTCATTGAACTGTCATTCTGATAAATAGTGATACTGACCTGTCATTGAACTGTGATTCTGATAAAGAGTGATACTGACCTGTCATTGAGTTGATAAATAGTGATACTGACCTGTTATTGAACTGTGAATCTGATAAATAGTGATACTGACCTGTCATTGAACTGTCATTCTGATAAATAGTGATACTGACCTGTCATTGAACTGTCATTCTGATAAATAGTGATACTGACCTGTTATTGAACTGTCATTCTGA